>NW_016821675.1:3479-16894 GCF_001698545.2 Rhinopithecus bieti | reverse complement strand
ACAGGAAACCTGCAGAATGGGAGAAAATTTTTGCAATATACTCATCTGACAAAGGGCTAATATCCAGAATCTACAAAGAACTCAAATAAATTTACAAGAAAAAAAACAAACAACCCCATCAAAAAGTGGGCGAAGGATATGAACAGACACTTCTCAAAAGAAGACATTTATGCAGCCAACAGACACATGAAAAAATCATCACTCATCATCACTCATGGTCAGAGAAATGCAAATCAAAACCACAATGAAATACCATCTCACACCAGTTAGGATGGCGATCATTAAAAAGTCAGGAAACAACAGGTGCTGGAGAGGATGTGGAGAAATAGGAACACTTTACACTGTTGATGGGACTGTAAACTAGTTCAACCATTGTGGAAGACAGTGTGGTGATTCCTCAAGGATCTAGAACTAGAAATACCATTTGACCCAGCCATCCCACTACTGGGGATATACCCAAAGGATTATAAATCATGCTGCTATAAAGACACATGCACATGTATGTTTATTGCAGCACTATTCACAATAGCAAAGACTTGGAACCAACCCAAATGTCCATCAATGATAGACTGGATTAAGAAAATGTGGCACATCATATACACCAAGGAATACTATGCAGCCATAAAAAGGATGAGTTCGTGTCCTTTGTAGGGACATGGATGCAGCTGGAAACCATCATTCTCAGCAAACTTTCACAAGAACAGAAAACCAAATAACGGGTGTTCTTACTCATAGGTGGGAATCGAACAATGAGATCACCTGGACACAGGAAGGGGATCATCACACACCGAGTCCTATTGTGGGGGGCTGGGAGGGATAGCATTAGGAGATATACCTAATGTAAATGACGAGTTAATGGATGCAGCACACCAACATGGCACATGTATACATATATAACAAACCTGCACATTGTGCACATGTACCCTAGAACTTAAAGTATAATAATAATAATAATAAAAAAAAAAGAAAATGTGGCACATACATGCCATGGAATACTATGTAGTCATAAAAAAGGATGAGTCCATGTCCTCTGTAGGGACATGGATGCAGCTGGAAACCATCATTCTCAGCAAACTATTGCAAGGACAAAAAACCAAACACCGCATGTTCTCACTCCTAGGTGGGAATTGAACAATGAGAACACTTGGACATAGGAAGGGGAGCATCACACACCGGGGCCTGTCATAGGGTGGGGGAGGGGAGGGATAGCATTAGGAGATATACCTAATGTAAATGACGAGTTAATGGGTGCAGCACACCAACATGGCACATGTATACATATGTAAGAAACCTGAACGTTGTGCACATGTACCCTAGACCTTAAAGTATTAAAAAAAAAAGCTAATGAGCCCAGATTTCACACTGTCAAAGAAAGAAGTTACAAGTAAATGGAGGGGTGGGGGAGGACAGAATGAATCCTGTGGTGCTACAGTAGAGTCAGAGATATCAGTATGAGCTCATGTTGATAGATAGATATACATAAAAATAGAAATAAAAACAAATATAGATGTATATTTGTATACCTGGGTTTGAGTGTGTGGGGGTTTGTAACCTTTTAGCTCTGAGAGATCCTAGAAGCAGTAACATTTCAATAGTAACAGGTATACCTAGCACCAAGATCTTCGTTTTAAAATACCACACTTCACTAAAAGGAACCACAGCTCATTGGAGAATGGCTAATTTTAACGCTAAAGGAAGGAAAATACCTTATCCATTTTGTAGTATTAGAAAGTAAGGAAGGGCTAAAAAAAGGGAGGGGGTTAGGAGTGGAGGCATGTCATAAGAACACAGGAGCCAAACTGAAAGAGGGTCAATAACCAATTGAGGAACACAAAAATAATGATAATAATGATAGCGTTGGGTTATAACTCTAAGGATAAAATTATCCATGAGTCCGCCTTGATATAAATAAATGATCAAAGATATGAATAATGGGGAAGAAAGGACAAATCTTCATTAAAGAATAATTCCAATTAATGAGTATAAAAGAAATGAAGAAAACAGATTATCAGCATTAGAAACACCGCAGTGATAACTGCTATAGGTAGTATCTGTTGATGAATGCTAAATTGGTGGACAAAACTTTAAGGAGGAAAGTATTTGTATAGTCTCCAAGTATTTCTCCCCAATTTAGTAAATTACTCTGGTGGACTTAACACATTACCACAAATTTTTTTCATACTCCTTCCTCAAGGAGGTGGAGTTTAATTTCTTCCCCTTGAATGTGACTGAACTTAATGACTCACTTTTAACAAACTGAACACGGAAAAAAATAATGAATTTACTGTGAAGAAACCTGGCAGACACCACCTTAACCAAATAATCAAGTCTAATATCACCAATGATAAGTTAATGCCATGTACTCCTTGAAATGAGGTAATGAGAAGGGCACTTTCCCTTATGCTGAATTCTTCCTCCAAATCTATAACTCAAGTCTAATCTTGAGATAACATCTTACAAACTCAAATTGTGAAACAGTCTGTAAAATACCTAGCCAGTACTCTTTCAAAAGGGTTAAGGTCATGAAAGAGAAGCAAAACCAAAAAGCTGCTACACATTGGAAGAGACTAGGGAGACAACATGATTAAATACAAGGTGGTACCCTGCATGTGATCTTCAAACAGATAAAAAGACATTGGCAGAAAAACTGAGAAAATCTAAATAACACATATAATTTAGTTGACAGTATTGTACTAATGTTAATTTCTTAGTTTGATAATTGTGCCATGGTTATGTAAGATGTTGTATTAGTCTGTTTTCATGCTGCGGACATGAAAGCATTTCATGCTTTCTGACATACCCGAGACTGGGATGAAAAAGAGGTTTAATCGGACTTACAGTTCCACATGGCTGGGAAGGCCCAGAATCATGACTGGAGGCAAAAGGCACTTCTTATGTGGCAGTGGCAAAAGAAAATGAAGAGGAAGCAAAAGCAGAAACTCCCGATGAACGCATCAGATCTTGTGAGATTTATTCACTATCACGAGAACAGCATGGGAAAAAGACCAGCTCCTATGATTCGATTGTCCCTCCCATAATATGTGGGAATTCTGAGAGATACAATTCAAGTTGAGATTTGGGTGAGGACACAGACAAACCATATCAGATGTGAACATTAGGCAGGGTGAAGGGTATATGGGAATTCTATATACTATCAATGTAACTCTTCTATAAATCTCAAATTATTTCAAAATAAAAAGTTTAAAATTTCAATAACATTTCTATATTCCAGTGATGGAAAATGAACTTAGCATTAAAACCTTGCAGTTCCTAGAAAAAAAAGTAGTTAAAAGGATGTAATATATTTATTGTGAAAATAAAATACTATATTGAAAGTCATTTAAGCAGTTCTAAGTGGAAACTGTAGTCATGGGTAGGAAGATTTAATATTGTGATGATATCAATTTTCCTCCAGTTGATCAACAGATTCAGTGGAATTGCAACCCAAACCCAGCAGGCATGTGTGTGTGTGTGTGTGTGTGTGTGTGTGTAACTTGACAAAATGATTTAAAACAAATATGAAAAAACAAAGTGTAAAAATAGCCAAGACACCCCTAAAGAGAAAATATCCTTACTAGATACCAATAATTAGCTATAATACTTATGGCACTGTATATAGTATTGTTAAAACGATAGACTAATAGACAGAATAAGATGCCTAGAAACAAACCCTGCCCAACTTTATACTGCCTAAAAGGAAGATATCAATATAAAGACACAGAAAGATTTATAGCAAAAAGATTAAAAAGTATACACCAAAAGAAAATAAGGTAGCCAAAATAATATTATATAACATGCAATTCAAGGCATGAAGAATTGTTTGAGATAGAGACATTTCATACCAATAAATAGGAGAAACGAATAAAAACTATTATTGTATATACCCAGTAATATATCTGAAAAGTATATAAAGCAGAAATCTTCAGAAATAGAAAAATCCATAATTAACATTAACAAATTTATCAGTGCCTGATAGTACAAGCAAATGAAAAATAAAACAGTAAAGATATAGCAGTTGCTCACCAAGAAGCAGCTTCTCTGCTCCTTCTGGAATCTCCGCCTGGTTCAGCCTGCCTGCTTCCACTCTTGCCTCCACCATGTCCACCAGGGTGACCCAGAAGTCCTACAAGATGTCCACCTCTGGCCCCCGGGCCTTCAGCAGCTGCTCCTAGACAAGTGGGCCCGGTGCCCGCATCAGTTCCTCAAGCTTCTCCTGAGTGGGCAGCAGCAGCTTCCGGGGTGGCCTGGGCAGAAGTTATGGTGGGGTCAGTGACATGGGAGGCCTCACCACCATCACAGTCAGCCAGACCCTGCTGAGCCCCCTTCACCTGGAGGTGGACTCCAACATCCAGGCTGGGCACACCCAGGAGAAGGAGCAGATCAAGATCCTCAACAACAAGTTTGCTTCCTTCATCAACAAGATACAGTTCCTGGAGCAGCAGACCAAGATGCTGGAGACCAAGTGGAGCCTCCTGCAGCAGCAGAAGATGGCTGAGAGCAACATGGACAACATGTTCCAGAGTTATATCAACAACCTTAGATGGCAGCTGGAGACTCTGGCCCAGGAGAAGCTGAAGCCTGAGGTGGAGCTTGGCAGCATGCAGGCATGCAGGGGCTGGTGGAGGACTTCAAGAACAAGTATGAGGATGAGATCAATAAGTGTACAGAGATGGAGAATGAATTTGTCCTCATCAGGGATGTGGATGAAGCTTACATGAACAAGGTAGAGCTAGAGTCTCGCCTGGAAGGACTCACTGACGAGATCAACTTCCTCAGGCAGCTGTATGAAGAGGGAATCCGTGAGCTGCAGTCCTAGATCTCAAACACGTCTGTAGTGCTGTCCATGGACAACAGCCGCTCCCTGGACATGGACAGCATCATGGCTGAGATCAAGGCGCAGTACCAGGAGACTGCCAACCGCAGCCGGGCTGAGGCTGAGAGCAGGTACCAGATCAAGTATGAGGAACTGCAGACGCTGGCTGGGAAGCACGGGGATGACCTGGGGCATACAAAGGCTGAGATCTCCGAGATGAACATCAGCCGGAACATCAACCGGCTCCAGGCTGAGATTGAGGGCGGGCTTCCCTGGAGGCCGCCATCGCAGATGCCAAGCAGCGTGGGTAGCTGGCCGTTGAGGATGCCAACGCCAAGTTGTCCGAGCTGCAGGCTGCCCTGCAGCGGGCCAAGCAGGACATGGTGCGGCAGCTGCGTGAGAGTACCAGGAGCTGATGAACGTCAAGCCGGCCCTGGACATCGAGATCGCCACCTACAGGAAGCTGCTGGAGGGCAAGGAGAGCCGGCTGGAGTCTGGGATGCAGAACATGAGCACCCATAGGAAGACCACCAGCGGCTATGCAGGTGGTCTGAGCTCTGCCTATGGCGGCCTCACAAGCCCCGGCCTCAGCTACGGCCTGGGTTCCAGCTTTGGCTCTGGTGCGGGCCTCCAGCTCCTTCAGGCCCGCACCCAGCGCGCGGGAGGGCCCCCAGTTCGTTGTGAAGAAGAATCGAGACCCGTATGGGATGCTGGCGTGCTTCCAGTCTCTGACCATCCTGCCCAAAGGGAGAAGCTGCGGGGCAGCCCGGGCAGCGTTGCCCCTCTGTGGCCTGTCCCAGAGCCCGGGGAGGGAGGTTGCTGTGCAAGGAGTACAGAACGGCGGGGAGAGGCCGATCTGAGGCTAGCCTAGCCCTCAGCCCACTCACGGGGAGTTATACGCCTGGAGGACCCCCCTTTCCCATGCCTCCAGTTACAAAACAATTCATTGCTTTTTTTTTTTTTTGTCCCAAAATAAAACCTCCACTTAGCCTGAAAAAAAAAAAAAAATATATATAATATATATAGCGTCAAGTATAACAAAATTAATACCAATTGAGTGGTAACTGACATGTATACAAACTCTTGTGGGCAAACAATAGAATACCACGGGTTTTATCAGTGAAGCTTGGACTATAACTTGGACTATACCAAAAGCGACCATATTTTGGGTTTTCAAAGTCCCAATAAATATTAAATAATTGAAATCATTCAGAATGTGTTCTCTGACCCTAGTTAAGACAGAAATCAATAATAAAAGATAACTATAAAAATCCTAAATTTGGAAATAAAACAATATACTTGTTTATGAGTCATGATCCCAAAAATAGCAAAAGAAATTAGAAAGTTTTACAAAATGACTTATAATGAAAACATGACAAATAAAATTTGGGAGATGCAGCTATAGAGTTTAGAGGAAAAGTTATAGTTTTACTTACATATATTAGAAAAGAATAAAAGCCAAAATTCATGATCTAAGCTTTTATCTCAAAAAGCTGGAGAAAGAACATCAAATAAAATCGAAGGGAAATAGAAGGAAGTAAAAATAAAGACACTAGGAAAATGTTGTGAAATAAAAATTAATATAGAGCAGAAAACATCAAAATAGGCAAAAGTGATGTCTGAAAAGATTAACAAAATTAATAACATGCCAGTAAAACTGTTCAAGAGAGAGGAAACATTACTAATATTAAAAATAAAAAAGTAAACATTAACTATAGATCTTACTAACGCTAAAAGAAAACTTACTACTAATATATTTGACACTTAAGTGAATAGTAAATTCCTTAAAAAACACCATGTACCCAAACCGACACTAAAAACATAAGAAAATTTGACTAGTTTTATACTTGTTAAAACAATTGAATCCACTAGTGAAAGCCTTCCCATAAAGAAAACTCTAGATCCAAGTGGCTTCACTGGCGGATTGTGCCAAATATGTAAAGAATTAATAATACCAATTGTAACCAAACTCAAAGAACAGAAAAAGAAAAACTGCTTCCCACTTCATTCTGTTTTGAAAGTCAGATATAATATAAATAGTCCTTTAGTGTAAGCTTTTATATTAATCTGGCTGGGAGTTGGGCTATCTTTAATGTTTATGGTGGCTATAGGTGACAAAGGCTTCAAATTCCGTTAATGTCCTTGTTTCTGTCTCCTTTGTTGACTTTGGGTTTCCCTAAGTACTCCTGCTCAGAGAGTCTGTATCTTACAGCTTTTTCTGCTATAATGTATTTTACCCATATTTGTTTTTTATTGAGGTATAATTTAGGTAAAATAAAATGCACAGATTTAAGATGACAGTTCTATGTGTTTTGATGGATTTATACACCCAGAAAATTGTCACTCTAATTAAGACATGAGACATTTCCATCACCTCAATAAATTTGTTTTGTGTTTCTCTATATTCAATTCTTGTCCATATAATCTACTTTCATTATTGGGGAGCATATTAGTATATAGAATGAAAGTATTCTATAATCTTATGATGAAATCTCAGCCTTTTGGTGGGCCTGTGTTCCTGAACACTGTCCTTCACAAGTGTTTCTTCACTTTTCCCTCCCTGTTAGGTGAGACAGGAAGGTTCGAGGAAAATAGAGTGGGATCAATGCCCTTTTCCCAGGTGGGATAAGGCTCTGGAAAAGCCTGTTTGTCCCTGGAGATGCCTTTGCTATGGAGCATACCTTGGGTTTATTTCATAAAGATTTATTTTTTCCCCCTTCTCTATCCCACCAGAACCAGTAAGGGAGAAACTAATGAGGTTTTTGGAAATAGAATCCATGAAAATATGAGGGCCCTACTAAGACGGTGGCCCCAGAATTTTCTCAGTCTCATGCTAGTTCACACTCAGCTTCTAGCAATTTGTCAAAATTACCATCAAAATTACTATTTAAGTGTTCCTAACAATTGATGGTTCCAAGTGGCTTCTGCTCCAGATACACAAATATTAGCTGTACTTCTCTGGATTTGCCTGTCTCTCCCAATTTCAGAGTGGTGGTCTACCTTGTAACTTCAGCTCTCTGATAGGTCCAGGAAAAATCATTGATTTTCAGTTTGTTCAGGCTTTTCTTATTATAAGGATGGAAGTGACAACTTCTAAGCTCTTTACGTGTTGGAGCTGAAACCAGAGGTTCCCAATTCATTTTATGATATGAATATAACTATGATACAAAAAACCTGCAAAAGACTTTACAAGAAATGAAAATTAATGTCAGGCCATCTCCATGAACATGAATGCCAACATTCTAAACAAAATATTAGCAAATAAAATCCAGATATATGTATAAAAGTTAATGCGCCATGACCAATGAGACTTATTCCAAGAAAACAAGACTTTAACATTTAAAAACCAATGTAATTCAACGTATTAACGAATAACTGAGAAAGTAAAATGATCGCTACTCCTTAAAAAAAACCTAAGTTCTTGAAGCCTTTCCCAGCTTCAAATGGTGTTATTTCGTACCTTCTCAGAGGACATTGGCTTCTCTTTTCTCCAAAAAGATTGGTTGCCTTTGGCTGGGGCACCAATCCAGTTAGTAATGGTCAGGATGAAAGGTTTGGTTACCATTGGCACACATGGCATGGACCAGAGCTACATGATGAGGAAAGAACTGCTTGAGGAAGTTGCAACTTAAATATCTGTAGGGGTTGGGGTGGAGGAGGTCCTAGTGAAAAGTGAGCTTATTTGCACCCCAGAGTCCCTGAGAAGCTCAGCACTTTTATTGTTGTATGACATCCCATATAACAGTAAGATGTTTCCAACAAAATAACAGCCAAATGTTTATAACAGACTCTTGGAAAAATCCACATAGACTTCATGCCAGGGTCTCAAGCAAAACATGCTCAAAACTGTCTGCACCTCTCCTCAAATAGATCCTGCCATCTGACTTCTCTCTTCCTCCCACTCACCCAGGACTGCAGACTTGATCTCTTCTACATCATCTCCCTCCTACCCTACATACAATCATTTGCCCTCAAAACTTCTATATTCATCAGCTTTTTCAGTCTCAATGCTGGTATCTTCATTTAGTTTCCTATATGATTAAGTGAACTCATTCCTAAAGGTATATGTTTAGAATGTAACCAAATCAATTGTACTCAGGTTAATTTGTTTCCATACGTTTGTAATAGGTTAAGAATCATTGTGGAAAAATTATTGTGGCAGAAGCAATATAGCAGGTTAGCATCTGTCAAGTCAGTTGGGAATCACTGGTTGGACTGAAAAAAAAAGGACAACCCTCACCATGTAAAGAAATAGTAACCTCTTGTTCCTTAACAATTCCCTAGGTCATCCCCAGGCTATCCCCTGAAATAGTGACTCAATCCTAGTCCTAATCTCCACATCTCTTGCCACCAAATCCTAGACAAATCCATATCAGAACCCACAACTACAAATCACATCTGAGGACACCCCATTCTGATGAACCTATGAGACAAAGCAGGGACGCCTCTTAGGGGCCTGCCATGGACTCCCACCCCCACCCCCCAAGCATGGAAATAAAGGAAAATCTTGAGTTCCTTCAAAGGAAGTTCTGGAAATCCTACCTAGCTAGCCCTGAGAGTTAAATGAGCAACTTGATAAGCAAAAAAGTAATAGTAGCTTAAAACAATAGCCAAGGAAGTTAGAGTCATGAGATGTTTGTTTCCCTATAGAAACTAAAGGTCATATCTTAATATATGTCCCTAAGCTGTTTTTCAGAAACCCAGATCCCCACAGACCTCCATCAAACATCTGCTGGCAGGCAGACCTCAGATAAAGAGGAACTAGGGACTGAACCCTGACCACCATTCTATGTTCTGAAGTCCTTCCTGAGGGTCTGAGTCCTCGTGGGTGAGGAAGTTACACCCATGAGTCAGAGCTAACATTCCTTTTGGGTGATCACAAATTTTTAAACAAAGCTTCTCTTCCTTAACCAATTGCAAATCAGAAAGTCTTTGAATCTGCCTATGATCTATAAACCCCTGCTTAAGATGTACCCCCTTTAAGGCCAAACCAGTGTATAGTTTCCATGTAGTAATTTATAAGTTTGCCTGTAACTTCTGCTTTCCTGAAAATTTCCCCTGCCTTTGAAAACCCTTACTTGCAAGTCACTGAGGAGGTTGGGTCTTAAGCACGAGCTGCCCAATTCCTCCTTGTGTCCTGCAAATAAACACCCTCCTTTTCCTGCTGCAAACCTCAGTGTGGATGTTCAGCCTTACTATGCTGGATGGGAAGGCCCCAGTTCAATTCATTTCAGTTACACCTGTAAGTTTTATTGCAACTGACTTCTCCCTTGATTAATAGTACCACTTTTATCTCTATTAAAGGTCAAGCTTTTAAAAAGTTTCCACCTTGTACATTTTCTTCATTCAGACACTTCTTTTAATCCTGACATTATTACATTTTAGCTAACTAATTATTGATACTCTCTTTTCCTGACATTGTTCACCTCTGGTTTTCCTCTTATCTCTGTAGGAGATGGATTCTCCTCTATTGGCCCATTGATAGAGTTTCCACAGGTCCAAATGTGATCTTATGCTTTCTCTCCAATATCTGACTCTCTTTTAGTGTGTGTGTGTGTGTGTGTGTGGTTTTTTTTTTTTTTCCCAAAATTTTCCCTTTTTTTTTGTGTGTGTTGTGGTGGTTGTGGGTTTTTTTTTTTTTTTTTTTTTTTTTTTTTTTAGTTAGTAGTTCCACCAAATTGGACATGATAGAAACCCAGGAATAATCTTTGGCACCTCCATCTGTGTTACTCTCCATGGTCAATCCTTCAACAAGTCCTGTGAATTTTCCCTCCTATACTCATCCACTTCCATCTGTCTCCTCTGCTCCCACATTAGGCCAAGCTATAATCATTTCTTGCCTGGACTAATAGAGTAGCCTCTTGAAAAGTCTCCTTGAAGAACTACAAACCACTGTTGAAAGAAATCGAGATGATACAAACAAATGGGAAAACATTCAATGTTCATGGATAGGAAGAATCAATATCATTAAAATAGCTATACTCTCCAAAGCAATTTATAGATTCAATGCTATTTCCATTAAACTACCATGACATTTTTCACAGAACTAGAAAAAATTATTTTAAAATTCATATGAAACCAAAAAAGAGTCCCAATAGCCAAGGCAATCCTAAGCAAAAAGCAAATCTGGAGGCATCATGCTACCCAACTTCAAACTATTCCACAGGGCAATAGTAACCAAAAAAGCATGGTACTGGTACAAGAACAGACACATAGACCAATGGAACAGAGAAGATAACCCAGATATAAGACTGAACACCTACAACTATCTGGTCTGACAAAAACAAGCAATGGGGAAAGGATTTCCTATTCAATAAATGGTGCTGGGATAACTGACTAGTCATATGCAGAAGATTGAAACTGGACCACTTCCTTAAACCATATAGAAAAATTAGTTCAAGATGGATTAAAGACTTAAATATAAAACCCAAAACTATAAAAGAAAGAACAGCAACAACCCTGGAAGACAACCTAGGCAATGCCATTCAGGACATAGGCACAGGCAATGATTTCATGACAAAGACGCCAAAAGCAATCACAACAAAAGCAGACATTGACAAATGGAATGTAATCAAACTAAAGAACTTCTGCACAGTGAAAGAAACTATCAGCAGAGTAGAAAGACAACCTGGGAGAATGTGAGAAAAATTTTGCAAGCTATGTATCCAACAAAGATCTAATACCCAGCATCTATAAGGAACTTAAACAAATTTACAAGAAAAAAAAAAAAAAAACCACATTAAAGAGTGGTCAAGGACTTGAATAGACACTTCTCAAAAGAAGACATATGTGTGCCAACAATCATATGAAGAAAACCCCAACATCTATATACCCAAAGGATTATAAATCATGCTACTATAAAGACACATGCACATGTATGTTTATTGCAGCACTATTCATAATAGCAAAGACTTGGAACCAACCCAAATATCCATCAATGATAGACTGGATTAAGAAAATGTAGCACACATATGCCATGGAATACTATGCAGCCATAAAAAAGGATGAATTCATGTCCTTTGCAGGGACATGGATGAAGCTGGAAACCATCATTCTCAGCAAACTATCACAAAGACAGAAAACCAAACACCGCATGTTCTCACTCATAGGTGGGAATTGAACAATGAGAACACTTGGACACAGGGTGGGGGGTTGGGGGAGGGATAGCATTAGGAGTAATACCTAATGTAAATGACGAGTTGATGGGTGTAGCAAACCAAAATGGCACATGTATGCCTATGTATCAAACCTGCATATTGCACACTTGTACCCTAGAACTTAAAGTATAATAATAATAATAATAAACCAACATCACTGATCATCAGAGAAATGCAAATCAAAACCACAATGAGATACCAGCTCACACCAGTCAGATGGCTATTTTTAAAGTCAAAAAATAATGGATCCTGGTGAGGTTGTGAAGAAAAAGGAACACTTATAGGCTGTTGGTGGAAGTGTAAATTAGTTCAGCCATTGTGGAAGATGGTGGCGATTCCTCTAAGACCTAAAGACAGAAATAGTATTCCAGCAAGCAATCCCATTACTGGATATATATCCAAAGGAATATAAATCATTCTATTATAAAGACACACACATGCGTATGTTCATTGCAGCACTATTCACAATAGCAAAGACATGGGATCAATCTAGATGCCCATCAATGATAGACTGGATAAAGAAAATGGCAGATATACACCATGGAATACTACATAGCCATAAAAGAGAATGAGATCATGTTCTTTGCAGGCACTTGGATAGAGCTGGGGGCCATCATCCTTAGCAAACTAATGCAGGAACAGAAAACCAAATACTGCGTGTTCTCACTTATAAGTGGGAGCTAAATGATGAGAACACATGGACACAAAGAAGGGAACAACACACACTGGGGCTTTTCAGAGGGTTGAGAGTGGGAGGAGGGAGAAGATCAGGAAAAACGACTAATGGGTACTAGACTTAATACCTGGGTGATGAATAATAGGTGCAACAAACCCCCATGACACAAGTTTACCTACGTAACAAACCTGCAGTTGTAGCTCTGAACTTAAAAGTTAAAAATAAAAATAAGAAGAAAAAAAGAAAAGTCTCCTTGAACCTAGTCTCTCTCCACCTTTAATTTATTCACCACAATTCATACAGACCAATCACTAAATGAGAATCTGGGCATGTAGTGTCTCCCCAAATAACTTTCACTGGCTACTCATTGTTCTGCATATAAAGCTATACAAATGAAAGTGACATGGTTTTCAAGGCCCTGATGATCTGACACTTCAGTTACCCTTCCAGCCATTTTCTCCCTCACTTCTTGTAGTCTAGCCACACTAACCTTATTTCTGTACCTGGAATGTGCCATAATATCTCTGCCACAGAGCCTTTGCACAGCCTGTTTGCTTTGTCTGATACATTGTTTCTTTCTTCCACATACTTCAGAGCTCAGGCCAAACTTTACTTCCTGAGGGAAACCAGGTAGAAATGCTTTTCACATCCGAATATAAGCCAGAAGAGGGCTACAGAGCAGGGAAGGGGTCATTTGTAGGATCTTTGTTGTCTTCTTCTCTACGTATCTTTTATTGGCAGCTCCATAGCTCTACTTTCCAAAACCCTC
>NW_016821675.1:0-2881 GCF_001698545.2 Rhinopithecus bieti | reverse complement strand
TTTTTTTAGTAGAGACGGAGTTCACCGTGTTAGCCAGGCGAGTCTCGATCTCCTGACCTCGTGATCCGCCTGTCTCAGCCTCGCAAAGTGCTGGGATTACAGGCGTGAGCCACCGCGCCCGGCCGAGTTTTTATTCTTATAGGCTCTGGGAGTGAAAACCAAGAAGTTTCCTTTTTCAGCCCTTGTGGACACAGAACTCCAACAGTTCAAGGTTTTATGGACATAGAACTCCCACAGTTCAACGTTGGTTCTAAATTTAGAATTGCTGAAGTTCGAGTGTTTTGTTAGTCTGACAAATACAATATTCTCCTGAGTCTAACATTTAGAGCTTACATATTTTTTCCCATTCACAAAATTCTATAGGCAATGACTGCTATTTGGTTTGGGACTTTTAGTAGTGAGTTTTTAAAAACTCTCAAGTCATTCTGACTTTGACCCTCTCCAGTCGACGGCATGACCAATGCATTTTAGTTCACCAGAACTTACCATTTTCCCCATGCTGTTCTGTCTTAGATTTCATTTGGATTCTCTCCAGAGTTTAGTGTTTAAACTGCCATTTATGGGAACACATTTTGCTAATTGTGCTCCTATTTGGATAAGTCACATGAGCCACATTGCTAAGTTGTGACTACAACCTCAGCTGCTGCTGAACTGCCCAAGGCAGGAAAATAAATTGCACCAATCTGCTCCAGAAATGAGAGCATGGGGGAAAATCCTTAGATTTGATTAGATGTTAGCTTTCAACTATTTATGTGGGGTTTTTTCCTTCTTAATGAAAACATCCTGTTAGTAAAAATGTAACCATCTCAAGAGCTTTGACAGGGTATGAACAAAATGATGTCCTCCTAATGTAGGCTCCTAGAATATCCATCCATCATTCTACTCATGTCAGCAACACCCACATTTGTTGCTTGATTTACTGATTCAGTGGTTCCTTAAGCTATCTATGTATCTATCTATCTATCTATCTATCTATCTATCTATCTATCTATCTATTATCTACCTATCTATCTATATTATATCTCTTTGCTATATCTCTCCATTCTTTTTGTTTTGAAGCAATTGGTAGGTCAATATATACATCTGTGAGTACCTATAATATGAACCCATTGTGAGAAAGATGAAATGTAGTGGTCGCAAGCAATAAAACCTTTGGGGGGACAATTGATGAATGAGACTCATTCATGACACATGGACTTTATTAAAATAATGGTGCATGTGTCATCCTCTGATGGAAGAGCTGGACTGGGATGAACTGTGAGCTTGCTTGTTTGCAGATGCTGAAGCTCATAGGCCAGATTCCTCATTTCTCACAAGTCCACATAGGTATGCCTGCAGCATGGCATCTACAAAACATGCTGCCCTAAGCACAAAAGTGGATTATCTGCTTCTTTTGGTTGATGGCAGTTATTTCAGGGAGAGACTATCAACAAGTTTCTACCTGCTACAATCTAGGGCTTGAATCCATAGGCCATACTCACCAGGCTGCAGAAAAGAACCTTGCCTTAATTAAAATGTTAAAATCTCAAGAGTCTTGCATAAGGGAGGAGGAAATAATGGACAGAGTATTCTCAAAACTGGCTTTCTGCTTACTAAGTAAGCATACACACATAAAGGTAATGTAAATATATTTTCTCTAAAGGTGAACTACTGTTACCAATGCCAGAGTGGAAAGCAAGACTGAAGTTGTTGAAGAAAATAAAGAACTATAAGTAATAATAGCGCCACTAAAACTAGAAATGGTGCCAAGCTGCAGGTTATAAGTGCGACTTCACATGAAGCCGTAAAGCGTGTATCATTACTTCAGATTCAAGTTCCGAGCAGCTTTTAGAAAATAGAAATGACACCTTTTACAGATTTAAATTTCAACAATTGCTTTTGTTTTTCATGCTGATTCACCCAGAACTTGCCAAAGAAAGTCCCAGTAAACATGTTCATGAAGTTTTTAGTAAAGTAAAAGACAAAAAAGATTTGTTTCTGAGGCTTTCCTGAGCAATTTCTCTAAATTCTTCTTGAATCATCATTCTTTGGAAAATGAGTCTGTACTCCTGCAGGCTCTGAAGGTCAGGATAGACCAGCTATGACTTTTCCAGGAAGTGAGTAATACTAAGACCAGGGGACTCATTTCTGGAGGCCTGGAGGAACTTTTCATTTCAGAAGCTGTAGGTGTGGTTTTCCCCTCCAAATGACTTTAGGGAGCTCCAGAGGCGTGTGTACACTTGAAATAGGAATAGCCAACCTAAAGTAAACTTGCCCTGGAGGTTCTGCCAGCCTCTCTCAGCTCTTACCCTGGGTTTCCCCACCCATAGTGGCTGGTCCTTTATATTTCTTCTCACTCCTTTCTTCTCTAACTATCACCCATTCCTCCAACCTTTCCTCCCCACCAACTCCAAATCTTAATGCCCATTCAAAAACCTGAGAATTCTTTGAATACGTATCACTTAGAATTCTTTCTTCCTGGAAAATACGGAAGGACACTGCTGCCAAATGTTGTCTGTAAGACTCACACCCAAGCTATAGCCATGGAAAATTCGTAAGAATCATTTTTGGGAGGGGGACACATTCATAATTCTTTAAAAATTCATATTCTTTTTGGAGAAAAATTTACAGTTTTAGTGTTAAAATGCAGGTAAGTGGCTTCATTTTCTTCATTCATTCACTCAATAAAAATTTATTGTGCACCTACTATATGCCAGATGTGGTGTTAGAAGACACAGTCACTGCCCATAAAGATTTTATGAGTTGGTGAAGAAGAGAAGTAAGAAAAACAATAATTACAATATAGTGTTATAAAGACTATGAGAGATGTTATAGTCAGTATGCCATGGGCAGTTAAAAATGGTTAAAGTCCTCAATGATGACTATGACTTAGTGAGGAGAC
>NW_016821674.1:0-1342 GCF_001698545.2 Rhinopithecus bieti | reverse complement strand
TGGTGTATATAGATGAGAATGCCATCACTTTGTTCCTTTCCATTTGAGACTGAACTGAAATCTCCCCTAGTAATTTTTATTTTTTTAAAGGAGCCCTTCTCCCTGTCCCCACAACCCCAGCAACAAAAGAAAGGAAGGAAGGAAGAAACAACAGCTTAAAAAAAAAAAAGTAACTCTAATCTGTAAAATAGTACAGTTGGATTGCTGAGAATCTATGTAAAGAGTTAGGAAATATAGGTTAATAATTTTTGGAACAAATTTTAAATATAGGCACTACTAGAGGAAAATTATCTATGGACTGTCCTATTAATGAAGAATGTCTGTCTTACCTCCGTTTGTTTTGGGAGGCGGAGAAAATATAGAAGAATCTAATAAGGAACAAGTGATTTTACTTTTTTAGCTCCCAGCTACTGTTGTGCTCGTTTTAATTGCTGTTTTGAAGATCTGCTGCTTAATTATCCCCATCCCTTAGCCGGAGATGTGGAGTGTTTCCTTTCAGTTTTTGGTGATGTTGAATTCTTTTGTATTCCCTCCTGGGGCCAGGGGTCAGAATTCCCAAGCATGACCACAGCTTCTTTTAAACATTAAGCTTCTTTTAAACATTAAGCTTCCCAGTGGGAAAGAAACTCCAGCTCAACAGGTAAAGGGAGTGGGTGGGGTTGCTGCCTGCAATTTCTCTAAAACCGCTTTAGTGCCTTCGTACATACACCCAGACATCCTGAGCAAGGGGGACGCACACGTGTATGCGTGTGGTCTGGTCACTCCACAGATGTAAGATACTCGCCCATAAAGGAAATTGGAGTGGTTCTGGACAGGCCCCAAAGGCAGTGGGCTAAATTTAAAATAAACGTCAAGCAAGTTAATATGCTTATGTCTCAATAACGTAGAATGCCAAGTTCCTCCCTGTGTCGTGTGCCCTCCGTTACTGTGCATTGACTCCTCCAGGTGTGTAATTGTGACAACTGCCGTGATTTGGAAAGTCTCTTTGTGCTGGGCCAATAGAAAGGGGTTCCTGTTGTTTTGCTCTTGTCCTTTGTCTCCTCCCCTTTTCCCCCAGACCTCCCCCTTCTTCTTGTCAACTTGCTGGGAGCTTTGCTTTATTGGTTGGCAGTGACCTAAGAACAGGATATGGTGAGGATGTCATGGAAGAGAAGAGCTCTTTCCGTGGTATTCTTGGGCAAGAGCCATGTCTACTAAGAGGTTAGGTGACTTCAATATACTTCTAAAAATCAGTGAGAGTGCCTTCTCTTCCACCACACTCTGGCATAGATACAGGCTTGCTGGTCACCTCTCGTTTATTTTAAAAACATTTTGATTACGTTAATTTGAGCTTTCCCTTTTT
>NW_016821673.1:0-3647 GCF_001698545.2 Rhinopithecus bieti | reverse complement strand
AATATGTATATTAAATATATCGATGATTTACACCCAATTTTGCTCTTCATTTATTGGGAATAAGAAGTAGCATGAGCTTGTAATCCCAGCACTTTGGGAAGCCGAGGCAGGAGCCTCGTTTGAACTCAGGAGTTCGAGACCAGCCTGGGCAACATAGGAAATCTCTGTCTACACAAAAAATACGGCCGGGCACGGTGGCTCACGCCTGTAATCCCAACACTTTGGGGGGCTGAGGCAGGTGAATCACAAGCTCAGGAGTTCAAGACCATCCTGGCTAACACGGTGAAACCCCGTCTCTACTGTAAGTTTGTATTACATGTAAAGTAGGAAAAAAATACTAAAATTTTTCGAAAGCGAAAAGTCTACTCAGGAAGTTTTTGGTATTTATTAATGGTTTTACTTTTGCTAGACACAAACATGAAATACTGCTAAATTAGCTCACAGAAGAGTTCAGGATTCTATAGAGTCAGGAAAAGCCTGTCCTAAACTGTTTTAATAAAGGCTGAAAATAGACATTATAATACAGTCTTTAATAATACACAATGTGTATTCCTCCTGATGGTGGTCTTGCCTGACATTTTAAGCATAGCCCTATTTTCCTGTGAAGACAGCAGCCAGTTCTGCTTCATGTCATATCAACACTTGACTCATGTAAGCAGCTGCTACCCATGCCATCGCAGTACACATAATCGCTAAATGTAAGGGTTCAAATAATCGTAAATGGACACTAATATGAAAATCTGACTGTTCTGTTGTAACAACAAGTTTTAGAAATAAATAATTTTAGTATCTACTTAGTACAGTAATCAGGAACATACAGCATAGAGCCAGGCACAGCAGTAAATTGTTGGAAACACTAACATTTATTGTTTAGGAACATACATGCAGTGTTTACACATTTCTTAAATGTTGTCTTTAATGCTGCTGATAAACCAAAGGATAAAAAGCCCAACGGAACACATCAAAACCACAATAAATGTCAACGGGTGTTATTAACAATATGGAAGAACTCTAGTAACAACCACATTTAAAGCGACAGGACGCGAAAGTTCCGGACTACAAATCCCAGAGTTCCCTAGAGTCGAGGCGGAGCTACCTTCAAACTGATAGCTTTTTCACCCAATGAGAGCCAGAGGATTCCTAAACCACTTTCAGCCCGGCCTGAAGGGCTGGTTTCTTCGCGTGCGAACACTAAGGTATTACGTAGACTTTCTGAACACGAGTGGCAGTTTCAGGGCCTGAGTCTAACTACTAAATTATTTCTCCCCGCATTAGTCTCCTAGTGACCTTAATAACTCTCTACCCAACTCTGGCTCGGTGGAAACTCGAACGTCTAAATGCTAAAACTCACGTACATCAGTACCAGCGGATTAATGTAGTCAACCAGGACAAAGGAGGAAACCGCCTTATTCTTGCCCTTTATTGGCCACGCATCCCACCAATGGGGCCATTACACTTCCGCTAACGAAACGTATGGCGTGGTGGTGTGAGAGTTGTACGTACGCTGGGTCTACGAAGGGGCAGCTGTTCTGCTCTCATCCAATCGGAAGCTAGCAAGAATTCCCCGGGCCTCTGTGCCCCACTGCTTTCGCGTCGCGTTACGGCCCGCCTCTCTGCAGCCGACCAATCCTCTTGATGTTCTTGTGTGCATTACCCAATCAGAGCGGTCGAGGCGGGGTTCCAGTTGACCGCTCTAAGCTGCCGCGCAGCCTGCGTTTTCTCCGGTACAGGTTGAGGGCTGGCTACTGAGGTATATTTTCCTGGGCCAGGCTGGGCCGGGTCCCCGGGATGGGCAGCCCTCTCGACGAGCTGCGACGCCGTGGTTGAGTCTAGAAAGCTAAAGTCGCTGGACATCTATCGCGGGAGCTAGGAGGGACGTGGGAGGTCTGGTCGGAGCGTGCACGTGTTGGAGGTCTCGCTCCGCAGTGGGAGTCACCGGGTCAAACCTGTGCTGTCCCTGGCCAAAGAATCTTCTGCGGGTGAGGCTCCTGTTGCCGTTGCCGTTCCCAGCACTTCCTCTGGGGCATTTTTCAGTAAAAGCCAAACCGCCCTTGTTCATTTTCAGGGAAAGACCTGTTTCCTCCTGCTCTTCACTCTCAGCGGATACTCTCTCCACCACCTTCTGAGTTTAGTGTAATTCTTTCGTAGGCCAGAAAGCAGATTTTCTCTTGGGAAGAGACCTCCGTAGTATGGGATTTGGTAGGATACCAGCAACTGGTTTATTATATCGTTTAAACCACATTGCTATCTAAAGAGGTAGGTACTGTGAGTGTTATTTTCACAGGAAGAAGCAGTGTTAGACGTTACTCATTCTTGTGTTTTCTTTAGCTTGTCTCTGCCAAATTGCAGCCTTCAGCTTCCATGGATGTAAAATTAAAAGATGGTATAACTTGTAAAATGTTACTCCTGTTTTTCTTTTTTTCTTTTCTTTTTTTTTTTGTGATGGAGTTTCGCTCTGTCGCGCAGGCGGGAGTGCAGTGAGGCTGTCTCGGCTCACTGCAACCTCCGCCTCCCGGGTTCAAGCGATTCTCCAGCCTCAGCATCCCGAGTAGCGGGTTTGTAGGCGCCTGGCACCACGCCCGGCTAATTTTTGTGTTTTTAGTAGAGACGGGGTTTCTCCATACTGGTCAGGCCGGTCTCGAACTCCTGACCTCAGGAGATTCACCCGCATTTGTCTCCCAAAGTGCTGGGCTTATAGGCGTGAGCCACCGTGCCCGGCCGTTTTCTTTACTAATTTGAAATTATTTAAAAAGTCAATAAAAGCCTGGCTGAGTAAAACAGTAGTAACTTTACTTTTGAAATTGTTTAAAAGTCACTAAAAGCTATGGCCGAGTAAAACAGTATTAACTTGCAGTCAAGTACGGTTTAAGTGAGAAATGTTTATGGACCGCTTATTTTTTTGCTCAGTATTCAGGAAAGTATTCCCTGTGAGTGCAGCTATGTTAGGTATCTGGTTTGTATTCTTACCTTAGATTGCTGTAGCTATTGTAAAGCAAAAGTAAAATCAAGCCCATGTAAGTACTTTGTGGGTTCTTTTATCTCACTTTGTATTATGATCCATGCAGGGTGTTTTTCCAGACGGGAGTGCGGTGGCGCAGTCTTAGCTCACTGCAGCCTCGAACTTCTGGGCTCAAGTGATCCTGCTGTCTCAGCCTCCCAAGTGGCAGGGATTACACACGAGCCACTGTGCCAAACCCATGAAGTTTTTGAGTTGTGTTTTTGTACTGAAGTCATGACTGCTATTTCTGCAACTGACACTATGAACTGCAAATACGACTGAAGATACTACCGCTTTTTTGCTTTTCCCTATGTGCTTTAAAGAACTACATTTTCAGTGATTTCTGTGTATTTAAGATCTTTTCATTTACTCGGTAGAAAATACAGGAGAATTTTGATAAATCTGAACTGGAATGGCCTTTATGTTAATTCTGTTCAGTATTTTAGGGCAGATTATGTACAGATTATCGCTAAACTGTCAGAAGGCTGTATTTAGTTCATATAGCTACTGTCACAAATTACAACAAATTTAGTGACTTCGAATGACACACATTTATTCTTTCTGCCTTTGTTTCTTTCTCTTTTTCCCCTTTGGTGAAAAGTACACAAGAAAGGGGAGTGCAGATGTACTCAAGAGAGTCACCTCTTCC
>NW_016821672.1:92396-93611 GCF_001698545.2 Rhinopithecus bieti | reverse complement strand
CCATGCATCCGTCTATCCATCCATCAGCCTAGCCATCATTTATTCATCCATCTATCCTTCTCATCTATGCATCCATCTATCCATCTATCTATCCATCTACCCTACCTACCCATCATCTACCATCTGTTCATCCACCCATCCAGGAGAACTGGAACGGGCCCAGGTGATGCATCCATCTATCCACCCATCTTTCGATCTAATCTCCTTCTCCCTGTCTGTCCGCCCTGCATCAAGTCTCTGTCTCGCTCCCCTCCCCTACCTGTGTAAGGGTTCTCAGCAGTCTCTGCTCACAACTGAGCTCCCGTTGTCTGCTGTGTCCCCCTGAAGGATCCCTGCCTGGCTGGCCAGGACTCCAGCTCTCTGCTCTCCCCTTCAGGGGCCGGCCTGCTGCTGGTGGAGACGCTCCTGGATGAGAAGAAGAGGGAGGCACAGGGCAGCCTGATACAGTCGCTGAACATGCTGGTGCAGACTGAGGGCAGGGAGCGGAGCAGAGGCGAGTACCAGTGCTTGCTGGAGCTACACGGCTTCCACCAGGTGCAGGTGGTGCACTTGGAGGGTGTCCTGGATGCCATGTTGGCCACCAGAGTGGCCCCCTGAAGCCCAGACAGTGTGTTCATTATAGGGACGTCCTCCCCCAGGCTGCAGGTGGACCACCCGGTCCCCAAGTACCATAGGACAGTCACATAGGAGCGAGCAGTCATGGCTGAATAAAGAAAGCAAAAGTCTGTCCATGGCTTCTCTGTGAGAGTTCTTGATGAGGGAGGAGGCTGCATTTGGGGAGAAGGGGACAGAGGGTGCTTTGGGGAGGAGGGGATGGAGGCTGCATTTGGGGAAGAGGGAGGAGATGGAGGCTGCATTTGGGGAGGAGGGGAAGGCAGCTGTATTTGGGAAGGAGGCTGCATTGAGAAGGAGGAAGGGGATAGAGACTGCATTTGGGGAGGAGGGGAAGGAGGCTGTATTTGGGGAAGAGGGAGGAGATGGAGGCTATATTTGGGGAGGAGGGGAAAGAGACTGCATTTGGGGAGGAGGGGAAGGAGGCTGCATTTGGGGAGGAGGGAGGAGATGGAGGCTGCATTTTGGGAGGAGGGGAAGGAGGCTGTAATTTGGGAAGGAGGCTGCATTGGGGAGGAGGGAGGGGATAGAGACTGCATTTGGGGAGAAGGGGAAGGAGGCTGCATTCGGGGAGGAGGGAGATGGAGGCTGTATTTGGGGAGG
>NW_016821672.1:82072-88324 GCF_001698545.2 Rhinopithecus bieti | reverse complement strand
GGGGAGGGGAGGGGAGGGGAGGGGAGGGGAGAAGAGGAAAAGAAAGAAGAAAAAAGACAGCAGCTGCAATAGGCTGGGTGCAGTGGCTCACACTTGTAATCCCAGCACTTTGGGAGGCTGAGGCGGATGGATCACTTGAGGTCAGAAATTTGAGACCAGCCTGGGCAATATGGTGAAATCCTCTCTCTACAGAAAACACAAAAATCAGCCGGGCATGGTGGTGGGCGCCTGTAATGCCAGCTACTGGGGGGAGGCTGAGGCAGGAGAATCGCTTGAACCCAGTAGGCAGAGCTTGCTGTGAGCTGAGATCCGGCCACTGCACTCCAGCCTGGGCGACAGAGCCAGACTCCGTCTTAAAAAAAAGAAAAGAAAAGAAAACCGAACTGACCTCTATCTATTTTCTGTAATGTAAATTATGTGTTCTATAAATTCTGCAAATGATGTGTTCTATCCGTGTACAGCCACGTGTGTAGAGGTGTGTGTTCAGGTGTGTATACGTACATACACACCCATCTGCGCACACACACACATACGGTCACAGGTGTCACTGAATGACACGGACCTGTTTTGAGAAATGCGTCCTTAGGCGATTCTCTTTGTGTGCACGTCACGGGGTGCACTCACACACCCCGCCGTGGCACACACAGCCTGCTACTCACAGGGCTGCGTGGCAGGGCCCCCGGCTCCTGGGCTACAAACCGGGACGGCAGGCGAGTGTGCCCAGTGCCGTCAGCTGCTATAACGCAACGGTAGGTATGTGTATGTCTACAAATAAAGACACAGGAAAACGACAGCATTACCGTCTCCTGGGACCTCTGCTGTCTAGGAAGGGCCGTTGGTGACTGAGGATTGTTACCGGGCACGTGTGACTGTGTGTAATTCTGGACAGACTCCGTTTTTTTTCTTTTTTTCTTTTTCGAGACAGAATCTCGCTCTGCCGCCCAGGGTGGAGTGCAATGGCACGATCTCAGCTCACTGCAACCTCTGCCTCCCAGGTTCAAGCGATTCTCCTGTCTCAGCCTCCCCACAGTAGCTGGATGACAGGCGCCGCCACCACGCCCACCTGTTTGTATTTTTAGTAGAGACCGTGTGTCACCACGTTGGCCAGGCTGGTCTGGAACTCCTGACCTCAGGTGATCTGCCCGCCTCGGCCTCCCAAAGTGCTGGCATTGCAGGCGTGAGCCACCGCGCCTGGACTAACTCCAGTTGTTATTTTTGTTTGTTTGTTTTTACGATCACATGTGGTGTCTCCATGGCAGGCCCAGATGGACCAGGAAGAAAATTCGACTTTGATGATAAAACGGGGAGTCCAGAGCGGTGGTGCACGCCTGTGGCCCTCACTGCTTGGCAACCAGGAAGGATGAGGCTTCCAGGCCCCTCCATCACGCTGGCCTCGGCGTGGGGCCAGCCCCCCGTCCATCCTACCTCCCCCCCTCCCCAAGTCAGCCCGGCCCGGCGCCGTCCCTCCTCCCTCCCTCCCCAAGTCAGCCCGGCCCGGCGCCGTCCCTCCTCCCTCCCTCCCCAAGTCAGCCCGGCCCGGCGCCGTCCCTCCTCCCTCCCTGGCCAAGTCAGCCCGGCCCGGCGCCGTCCCTCCTCCCTCCCTCCCCAAGTCAGCCCGGCCCGGCGCCGTCCCTCCTCCCTCCCTCCCCAAGTCAGCCCGGCCCGGCGCCGTCCCTCCTCCCTCCCTCCCCAAGTCAGCCCGGCCCGGCGCCGTCCCTCCTCCCTCCCTCCCCAAGTCAGCCCGGCCCGGCGCCGTCCCTCCTCCCTCCCTCCCCAAGTCAGCCCGGCCCGGCGCCGTCCCTCCTCCCTCCCTCCCCAAGTCAGCCCGGCCCGGCGCCGTCCCTCCTCCCTCCCTCCCCAAGTCAGCCCGGCCCGGCGCCGTCCCTCCTCCCTCCCTCCCCAAGTCAGCCCGGCCCGGCGCCGTCCCTCCTCCCTCCCTGGCCAAGTCAGCCCGGCCCGGCGCCGTCCCTCCTCCCTCCCTCCCCAAGTCAGCCCGGCCCGGCGCCGTCCCTCCTCCCTCCCTCCCCAAGTCAGCCCGGCCCGGCGCCGTCCCTCCTCCCTCCCTGGCCAAGTCAGCCCGGCCCGGCGCCGTCCCTCCTCCCTCCCTGGCCAAGTCAGCCCGGCCCGGCGCCGTCCCTCCTCCCTCCCTCCCCAAGTCAGCCCGGCCCGGCGCCGTCCCTCCTCCCTCCCTGGCCAAGTCAGCCCGGCCCGGCGCCGTCCCTCCTCCCTCCCTCCCCAAGTCAGCCCGGCCCGGCGCCGTCCCTCCTCCCTCCCTCCCCAAGTCAGCCCGGCCCGGCGCCGTCCCTCCTCCCTCCCTGGCCAAGTCAGCCCGGCCCGGCGCCGTCCCTCCTCCCTCCCTCCCCAAGTCAGCCCGGCCCGGCGCCGTCCCTCCTCCCTCCCTCCCCAAGTCAGCCCGGCCCGGCGCCGTCCCTCCTCCCTCCCTCCCCAAGTCAGCCCGGCCCGGCGCCGTCCCTCCTCCCTCCCTGGCCAAGTCAGCCCGGCCCGGCGCCGTCCCTCCTCCCTCCCTGGCCAAGTCAGCCCGGCCCGGCGCCGTCCCTCCTCCCTCCCTCCCCAAGTCAGCCCGGCCCGGCGCCGTCCCTCCTCCCTCCCTCCCCAAGTCAGCCCGGCCCGGCGCCGTCCCTCCTCCCTCCCTCCCCAAGTCAGCCCGGCCCGGCGCCGTCCCTCCTCCCTCCCTCCCCAAGTCAGCCCGGCCCGGCGCCGTCCCTCCTCCCTCCCTCCCCAAGTCAGCCCGGCCCGGCGCCGTCCCTCCTCCCTCCCTCCCCAAGTCAGCCCGGCCCGGCGCCGTCCCTCCTCCCTCCCTGGCCAAGTCAGCCCGGCCCGGCGCCGTCCCTCCTCCCTCCCTCCCCAAGTCAGCCCGGCCCAGCGCCGTCCCTCCTCCCTCCCTCCCCAAGTCAGCCGGGCCCGGCGCCGTCCCTCCTCCCTCCCTCCCCAAGTCAGCCCGGCCCAGAGCTGGGGCGACAGATAGCATCCCGGTCACCTTGGGCTGCCCCCCAGCCAAACTCCTCTGTCCTGTTCTGGGAAAGCAGGCGAGGTCCCTGCCCGCAAAGTTTCCCCCCGTACCTGCAGGACGCCGTCTGTCTTAAGGCATGAATCCTGCAGCCTCTGCAGGGCTCACAGACGGCTTCTATAGAGGATGCCCGCCACAGCGGCTCTCTGCTCCATCTCAGGTGACCACTGGCCATCTCGAAAGCAACCTGCTTTGATGGCTTTCAAGCCTGAAGCTCCTTCCTCTCCAGTCCCTGCCACCGGGGACGGGGAATGGGGACAGGATGGAGACAGAGGCAGGCCCAGCCCACCAGTTGTAGCGGCCAGGGACAGATTCCCACCACTTGGGTGCCCAGGGAAGGCCCCACCCCGGATTGAAACATTCGTGGGTCCGAGAAGATTCTGGGACTCAGCCTAGGAAGAGGCTGGCATGGGGGGCCCCTCGGTGGAGAGAACCACAGGCGCCTGACCTAGGGGGAGCCCAGGCCCTGCGTCGTCTTGGCTGCTGGGAGTGGGCTGGGGGGCCACGTGATTGCAGCAGGCCCTCCGGCATGGCCTCCCTGTGTTCTGGTCCCCACGCCCATGTGTGCCCTTAAACCAAGGGTCCACGGAGGGCGTCTCCCAGGTAGAAGGAACCTGCAGGACACCCTCAGCAGAAGCCAGATACAGGGTCGCTGGGACTTGTTCCCTCCCTCTCACTCTCCCTTCTGTGTTGCTGGAACTTGAGTCTCACTCTGTCACCCAGGCTGGGGTGCAGTGGCGGGATCTCGGTTTACTGCAAGCTCCGCCTCCCGAGTTTACGCCATTCTCCGGCCTCAGCCTCCCGAGTAGCTGGGACTACAGGCGCCCGCCACCTCGCCCGGCTCGTTTTCGTATTTTTTAGTAGAGACGAGGTTTCACCGTGTTCGCCAGGATGGCGTCAATCTCCTGACCTCGTGATCCGCCTGCCTCGGCCTCCCAAAGTGCTGGGATTACAGGCCTGAGCCACCGCACCCGGCCTTTTTTTTTTTTTTTTTTTGAGGCAGAGTCTCACTCTGTCGCCCAGGCTGCAGTGCAGCGGTGCGATCTTGGCTCAGTGCAAACTCCGCCCCCAGGTTCAAGCAATTCTCCTGCCTCAGTCTCCTGTATAGCTGGAATTACAGGCGCCCGCCACCACGCCCAGCTAATTTTTTTGTATTTTCAGCAGAGACAGGGTTTCACCATGTTGGCCAGGCTGGTCTCCAGCTCCTGACCTCAGGCCTCTCAAAGTACTGGAATGACAGGCGTGAACCACCGCGCCCAGCCCGTCTTTTTATTAATTGGAATAACTGCAAAAGCAGCACCTCTGGACTCTGAGAGTCCGTGTGGCATGCATAGAACATCGTGAAGACTGCGATGACTTAAAAAGCAGTCAGGCTGGCTGGCCGGGTTCACCCACTCCCTCCTCCTCCTCCACTCAGCGAGCGCTGCACTATGAGGGCCTGGTGCATACCAGGAGTGTCCGTCTGGCTCTAAAACACCCTCTGGATTTATTTGGGGGCTGGGGTGGGGGAAGGAGGAGGACAACAGGCCCTGAGGATGATGTTGAGTCCACAGCTCCTCCCCACCTGCAGAGCTCAATGCCTTGTTCCAGGAAAGCTTTGCAGAGAGCCCTTTTCCAGGGTTAAGGTCTTCGGGGTCAGGGGAGAGGTCTTGGGGGGCCCTTTTGAAGGGGGAGGTCTTGGGGAGCCCTCTTCAGAGGGAAGGTCTTTGGGGGGCCCTCTTCTGGGGAAAGGGGTGTCAGGCCCCCTCATCCTGCAGCGTCATCAGCCCTCCCTGGCCCACACTTCTTACAGGCAGCGCCTCGGCAATGGTTAATTACAGAAGACCTGCTGTTGTCCCCCACCCAACACAGAGCCTGGCACCCCACCCCGCAAAAAGCCAATGTCACCCCTGCTCTGATTCCTTCCCGGCCATCCGATGAGGCCTGAAGTCTTTCCATTAAAACAGCTCTGCTTCCGGGTGGGACACGGTGGCTCACACGTGTCATCCCAGCACTTTGGGAGGCCGAGGCAGGCCCATCACTTGCGGTCAGGAGTTCGAGATCAGCCTGCTGCTTGGGCCCAGCACCCAGGATGTGCTTGGCAAATCCTTCTGGAATGGATGGATGACACCCCATCTCTACTAAAAATACAAAAATGAGGCATGGTGACGGGCACCTGCAATCCCAGCTACTCGAGAGGCTGAGGCAGAAGAATTGCTTGAACCTGGGAGGCGGAGCTTGCAGTGAGCCGAGATCGGGCCACTGACCTCCAGCTTGGGCGACACAGCAAGACTCCATCTCCATAAACACACACACAAAAAACTCACCTCTACTTCTCTATGAACCCACCACTTTTCTGCGTCAGGGGGCTTTCTGGACGCAGATTCCATGAGAGCACCCACTGGTCAGGCAGCAGTGATCTCTGAAGCCACGCAGGTAATTTTATCAGACGCTGGCAGATAAGAGGTCCTCGTGGCTGAGTGCCTGGCAGGCGGATCGGGGCGCATTCCTCTCTACTCAGTCCTTGGAGGGGGAGGGCGGTGAGAGACACAAGCTCTACTCCCACTACCCAGCAGCTGTTCTCTCCCCTACTTCCAATTCCCGGGCGTGAAGCTCACCTTACCCTCCTTTCCCAGGGAGGCCATGTCCCCGGGTTCCGGGACAGGTGGCCCCAAAGGCCTCCCAGGTCATGCTCTAGTCAGGCATGGCAACTGTATTGTTCCCTCCCAGATACGAAGGGCAAAGGAGTTAGTGTCCAGGGCTAAGTCCCACGTGCAGCACTCTGTACGGAAAAAACAGCCCCAGTTAGCAATTCATTCATCCATCCATCCATCTATCCATCATCTATCCATCCATCCATCCACCCTCCATTCATTCCAGAATTTGCCGAGTGAGCACATCCATCTATCCATGCATCTATCCACCCACCCATCCATTATCCACCCATCCATCCATCCAGTCATCCATCCAGTCATCCATCCATCCATCCATTCCAGCATTTGCCAATCAAGCAATCAATCCATCCATCCATCCACTCACCCATTCATTATCCACCCATCCATCCATCCATCATCCATCCACCCACCCATCCATTCCAGAATCATTTGCCAAGCAAGCACATCCATCTCTCCATCCATCCACCCACCCACCCACCCACCCATTATCTATCCATCATCCATCCATCCATTCATTCCAGAATCATTTGCCGATCAAGCAATCCATCTATCCATCCACCCACCCACCCA
>NW_016821672.1:78514-82063 GCF_001698545.2 Rhinopithecus bieti | reverse complement strand
TATCCATCCATCATCCATCATCTATCCACCCATCCATTCCAGAAGCATTTGCCGATCAAACAATCCATCCATCCACCCACCCATTATCCATCTATCCATCCATCATCAATCCACCCACGCATCCATTCATTCCAGGATCATTTGCCAAGCAAGCACATCCATCTATCCATCCATCCACCCACCCAGCCACCCATTCATTATCCATCCATTCATTCCAGAATCATTTGCCAAGCAAGCACATCCATCTATCCATCCATACACCCACCCATCCATTCATTCCAGGATCATTTGCCAAGCAAGGATATCCATCTATCCATCCATCCACCCACCCACCCACCCATTCATTATCCATCCATCCGTTATCCATCCATCCATCATCTATCCATCCATCCATCCACTCCAGAAGCATTTGCTGATCAAGCAATCCATCCATCCACCCGTTCACCCATTCATTATCCATCCATCCACCCATTCATTCATTCCAGAATCATTTGCCAAGCAAGCACATCCATCTATCCATCCATCCACCCACCCATCCATTCATTCCAGAATCATCTGCCAAGCAAGGACATCCATCTGTCCATCCATCCACTCACCCACCCACCCATTATCCATCCATTATCTATCCGTCCATCATCGATCCATCCATCATTCATCCATCCATATCCATCCATCATCCATTATCCATCCATCACCCATCCATTCATCCATTATCCATCCATCCATCCTCCGTTCATTATCCATCCATTCATTATTCATCCATCCATTATCCATCCATTCATCCATTATCCACCCATCATCCACTCATTATCCATCTATTCATTATCCATCCATCCATCCATCATCCATCCATCCATCCACCCACCCATTATCCATCCAGCCAGCCATTATCCATCCATCCATTATCCATCCATCATCCATCATCCATCCACCCATCATCCATCCATCCATTATCCATCTGTTCATTATCCATCCATCCATCCATTCTTTATCCATCCATCCATTATCCATCCATCCATCCATCCATTCCAGAAGCATTTGCCAAGCACATCCTGGGTACCAGGCCCAAACAGGCAGGCATCCTCCTGGCTCAGAGAAGAGCCTGAGCAGAGCCCACAGACAGCACCACCCTGCTGGCGGGTCACCAAGCCACCAAGCCAGTGCAGGCTGAGGGCTGAGCGCTGTCTCACTGTCTGGACATGGTTAGCTGTCCCCACCCACATGGAAGGAACCTTCTTCTCTCTCCTAAGACAGGCTTTGCAAACTTGGAAAGGGCCCAGGCCTGGAGCCCTGGGCAGAGCAGACGTGAACCAGCCTCATCGGGAAATAGCAGCTCCGGTCCCGGCTCGCTGGCACTGAAAACCAGCACCAGGGCCCCATCCCGCACGGCCTCGCTGAGGGTGGTAAACGAACACAGGCCTGTGGGGTGCAGCTCCCCAGCAAACTCCCCACCCCTGCCCAGCACCCACAGCGCTCCCGGCCTCTGTCCTCTACTCCAGAGCTCCTGCAGGGAGCCTGGCTTGGTCCTGGGTCCTCAGAGGACACTGTCCACCCCCGGTGCCCTAGCAGAGCCTCAAGAATGTGCTTGGTCTCCACGCCCTCCCCACAGCAAGGGCCCAAGGTTAGACTACCCATGTTTCAGTGACTTCTGAGCCACCCGTCCCGCCGCCCAGCAGCCACTCCAGCCTCCAGAGCCGGCCCCAACCTCCAGCCCCAGCCTCAGCCGCCCTCCCTAGAGGTCAGGAAAAGCCTCAGGCAGGGCTCACAGCTGTGCCCAGGAGTCATTCCAGGGCGAGCGGGTCGCTCCTGCCCACCCACAGCCAGGGACTGTACCTCCTCACTACACAAGGGAGAGACAGGAAAAACAAGAGCAACAAACACACAGGGAGAAAAAAGAAAGGAAGGGAGAAGGAAACGGAAAGAAGAGGAAGGAAAAGAAGGGAGGAAACGAAGGAAGGAGAGAGAGCGGGAGGAGAGGAAAAAAGCGGGAAAGCAAGGGAGAGACGGGGAAAGGCAGGAGAGGGAAAGAAAAAAAGGAAGGAAAGACAGGAGGGACGGGAGAAAGGGAGGAGAACAGCAAAGGAGGAGGCAGGGAGACAGGAAAGAAGGAAAAGGGGAGGGAGGAGAGAAGAAAAAGGAAAAAGAGGGAGGCAGGAGAGAAGAAAGAGGCCGGGAGGGAGGAAAGAAAAACAGAGAGGAGATAAGAAAAAAGAAAGGGAGGCCGGGCGCGATGGCTCATGACCGTAATCCAGCACTTTGGGAGGCCAGGGTGGGCAGATCACCTGAGGTCAGGAGTTCCAGCCCAGCCTGGCCAACATGGTGAAACCTCGTCTCTCCTAAAAATAAAAATAAACTAGCGAGGCGTGGTGGCACGAGCCTGTAATCCCAGCTACTTAGGAGGGGGAGGCAGAAGAATCTCTTGAACCTGGGAGGCAGGGGTTGCAGTGAGCTGAGATCATGCCATTGCACTCCAGTGTGGGTGACAGAGCGAGGCTCCATCTCAAAAAAAAAGGAAAACGGGGAGAGAGAAACACAGAGGAAGAAAAGAGCGAGACAAGGAAGAACAAAAGAAAGGAAGAAGAAAATGAGAGGGAGAAAGGGACAGAGGAAAGAAGAGAAAAGAACGGAAAAGACACGATCAGGCACAGTGGCTCACGCCTGTCATCCCAGCACTTTAGGAAGCCGATGTGGGCAGATGCCCTGAGTTCGGGAGTTCGAGACCAGCCTGGCCAACACGGTGAAACCTCGTCTCTACTTAAAATATAAAATTAGCCAGGCGTGGTGGCGGGTGCCTATAATTCCAGCTACTCGGGAGGCTGAGGCAGGAGAATCCCTTGAACCCGGGAGGCGGAGGTTGCAGTCCAGCCTGGACAACAAGAGCGAAACCGTGTCTCAAAAATAAATATATAAAACAAAACGGGAAAGAGACGGGGGAGAAAGGGAAGAGAGGGAGGGAGACAGGAAAGAAAGAGGAAAAGGGAGGGAAGGAGGGAAAGGGAGAAAAAGGAGGAAGGGAAGAGAAAAAGAAGGGAAGGAAAGAGGAAAAGGGGAGACGGAAAGAGGGAGAAAAACGTAAGAGGGAGGGAGGAAGGAAAGCAGCAGAAGGGCGGACGGAAGAAAGAAAAGGAGAAGAAAAAAGAAAAAGAGGGAAGAAAGGGAGCAAGAAAGGAAGGAGAGAGGGAGGTAGAAATACAGGAAAAATGAAGAGAGGGAAAGGAAGGGAGAGGCGGAAAGAGGGAGAAAAAGGAGCGAGGCGGGAAAGCAGCAAAACTCAAAGGCAAGCGGGGAAGGAGGGAGACCGGGAGAGAAGGGCGGGCGGGAGAGAGCCGGGAAGGGAGAGGAGGAGGAGGAAGCACAAGAGGCGGGAGGGAGGGAGGAAGGGCGGACAGGGAGGTCGGGAAGGGGGACCCGGGCCGCAGCCCCCACCCGACAGACCCTGGCAGATCGGGGAGCCCCAGCCCGAGTGCGGAGGGCACCGCGGGGTCAGAGGTCGGAGGCCCAGGGACCTCCCCCCCGCAGAACGGGCGCGGAGGGCACCGCGGGGTCANA
>NW_016821672.1:66535-77174 GCF_001698545.2 Rhinopithecus bieti | reverse complement strand
CACGCAGGCGGGGGCGGGTCGTGGCCGGGCGGCGCAGCCAATGGGCGCGGCGCGGAAGGGCTTGAGGGCGGAGAGTGGGCGTGGCGTCGGCGCCTCAGCGGCTGCGCGGTAGCCGCTCCGTCCTTTCGGTCCCGGCGGCGGCAGGGCTGAGCCAGCGACGCCCTCCATTCACTCTCCGCGCCCGCTCTCCAGCTGTCCGCCCGTTCCGCTGCCCGCCCCGCCACCATGACGGAACAGGCCATCTCCTTCGCCAAGGACTTTTTGGCCGGAGGCATCGCCGCCGCCATCTCCAAGACGGCCGTGGCTCCGATCGAGCGGGTCAAGCTGCTGCTGCAGGTGAGGACGCGGGCGCGGCCGCTCCAGGGACGGGGGAACGGGAACCCAGTGGCCGGGCCGGGAGGGGACGCGGGCAGCGGAACCCTGCAGGCGGGCGCCGGAAGTGGAAGGCCGCGATGGCTTTGTCCACGCGCCGCCGGCTTCCGGGGGAAGCGTCACGTGACTGCTGCGGCAGAGGGCGTGGCGACGTCCACGCGTGCGCACTAGGCCCGGCCGGCGGCAGGGATGCTGCACGGGCCTGAGGGCGCATGCGCGATGGAGCAGGGTCCCCGGACGGACCTTGCAGCGGGCGGGCCTTGACCTTGAGCTCAATCCTGCGGGTCGTCCGAGCTGGGACCAACCTTTCCGGCGGTTGCCTGGCCGGTGTCTGCTCTTGTCCCGTCCACCGTGAAGGGCAATTCTAAGGCCAACGGGGCAGCGAGCCTGCCCGCAGGTGTCCTGGAATGAGCAGGACATGGTTCCTGGTGGTTCTCACCCCCCTCTTCATAGCGCATTTGTGCAGTTCTGATCCAGAGCAATGCACTGTTTTGTCTTTGGGGAGAGGGTTATGGAAAGCAGCATGATGCCTAGGAACACTGCTGCCAGGACGTCGTTGCTGACCTTGTACTCCCAGTGACCAGCTCGGTGATGGGAACGAATGAATAGGTTGAGCTGCAAGGACAGGTCACGCCCGCGATCCCAGCGCTTTTGAGAGGCCCGGGGAGGATCGCTTGACGCCAGGAGTTTGAGAGCAGCAGGGGGCAACAGAGCAAGACCCCACCTCAAAAGGAAATTATTTTAACGTAAGGAAGCAGGGCATCCCAGTGCATTGAGAGGCCCGGGGAGGATCGCTTGAGCTCAGGAGTTGGAGACCAGCCCTCTAAGATAATTATTTTAAATTTAGCAGGGCGGCGTGTTCCGCGAGTTTGAGACCAGCCAGGGCAACATAGCAAGACCCTATCTCTAAGAAAAATGTTTAAACTTAGCAGGGCTGGGTAACCCAGCACTTTGAGAGGCCCAGGGAGGATCACCTGAGCCCAGGAGTTTGAGGCAGCCAGGGCAATGTAGCAAGACCCCACATCTTAAAAAAAAATTTTTTTTGTTTTTTTTTTTGAGATGGGGTCTCACTCTGTCCCCCAGGCTGGAGTGCGGTGGCCTGATCTCAGCTCACTGCAAGCTCCGCCTCCCAGGTTCACCTCATTCTGCCTGGGCTTCCCGAGTAGCTGGGACTACAGACGCCCACTACCACGCCTGGCTAATTGTATTTTTAGTAGAGACGGGGATTTTACTGTGTTAGCGGTCTCGATCTCCTGACCTCGTGATCCCCCCACCTCGGCTTCTCAAAGTGCTGGGATTACAGGCGTGAACCACGGTGCCCGGCTTAAAATTTGTTCTAGAACTTAGCAGGGCGGGGTGTCCCAGTGCTTCGAGAGGCCCAGGGAGGATCACCTGAGCTCAGGAGTTTGAGAGCAGCTTGGTCACCGTAGTAAGACTCCATCTCCAAAAGTAATTTTTAAAGTTAGCTGGGCTTGATGGTTGTGCACCTGTAGACCCGGATACTCGGGAGACTGAGGCAGGAGGATGGCTTAATGCAGGAGTTGGAGGCTGCACTGAGGTGAGATCGCACCACTACACTCCAACCTGGGTAACAGCATGAGACTCTATCTTTTTTTCAAAAAACAAAGAAAATGAGGAAAACTGACCAGTAATGCCCGCCCACAAGCTAGTTTTCTAAACAGGATGATGCACTCTGGCCGGGTACAGTGGCTCATGCCACCTCTGGGAGGCCGAGGCAGGAGGATCACCTGTGGTCAGGAGTTCAAGAGCAACCCGGCCAACAAGGTGAAACCCCATCTCTACTAAAAATAAACAAAATGAGCCAGGCATGGTGGCGGGCACCTGTACTCCCAGCTACTCGAGAGGCTGAGGCAGGAGAATCGCTTGAATGCGGGAGGCAGAGGTTGCAGTGAGCTGAGATCACCCCATTGCACTCCAGCCTGGGCAACAAGAGTGATTTGTGTCAAAAAAAAAAAAAAAGTCACTCTGTAGCTGGGATGTTTCCGGGTGGTTGGCCCTGGGTCCGGTCTGATCGCCGTCTGCGTCCCCCAGGTCCAGCACGCCAGCAAGCAGATCGCCGCTGACAAGCAGTACAAGGGCATTGTGGACTGCATCGTCCGTATCCCCAAGGAGCAGGGCGTGCTGTCTTTCTGGAGGGGCAACCTGGCCAACGTCATCCGCTACTTCCCCACTCAAGCCCTCAACTTCGCCTTCAAGGATAAGTACAAGCAGATCTTCCTGGGGGGCGTGGACAAGCACACACAGTTCTGGAGGTACTTTGCGGGCAACCTGGCCTCCGGCGGTGCGGCCGGCGCCACCTCCCTCTGCTTCGTGTACCCCTGGATTTCGCCAGAACCCGCCTGGCCGCGGACGTGGGCAAGTCAGGCACAGAGCGCGAGTTCCGGGGCCTGGGAGACTGCCTGGTGAAGATCACCAAGTCCGACGGTATCCGGGGCCTGTACCAGGGCTTCAGCGTCTCCGTGCAGGGGATCATCATCTATCGGGCCGCCTACTTCGGCGTGTACGATACGGCCAAGGGTACGTGTGGTGGCCGTCGCAAAGTGCCAGAGACGGGGCTCGATACGCAGACACTCCCTCGGGGTCCCGTGGGCTGGAGGTCTGACATACGGTGTGGGCAGGGCTGGTTCCTCCTGCGGCCTCTCTCCTGGGCTTGGAGACACCATCTTCTCCCTGTGTCCTCACAGAGTCCTCTCTTTGTGTGTCTGTGTCCTCATCTCCTCTTCTTATGGGATGTCTTAGTCCATCTCAGGCTGCGATCACAGAATACCACAGACTGGGTGACTTATAAACAATAGACATTGATTCTCCCACAGTCCTGGAGGCTGGAGGTCTGNGACTGCATCGTCCGTATCCCCAAGGAGCAGGGCGTGCTGTCTTTCTGGAGGGGCAACCTGGCCAACGTCATCCGCTACTTCCCCACTCAAGCCCTCAACTTCGCCTTCAAGGATAAGTACAAGCAGATCTTCCTGGGGGGCGTGGACAAGCACACACAGTTCTGGAGGTACTTTGCGGGCAACCTGGCCTCCGGCGGTGCGGCCGGCGCCACCTCCCTCTGCTTCGTGTACCCCCTGGATTTCGCCAGAACCCGCCTGGCCGCGGACGTGGGCAAGTCAGGCACAGAGCGCGAGTTCCGGGGCCTGGGAGACTGCCTGGTGAAGATCACCAAGTCCGACGGTATCCGGGGCCTGTACCAGGGCTTCAGCGTCTCCGTGCAGGGGATCATCATCTATCGGGCCGCCTACTTCGGCGTGTACGATACGGCCAAGGGTACGTGTGGTGGCCGTCGCAAAGTGCCAGAGACGGGGGCTCGATACGCAGACACTCCCTCGGGGTCCCGTGGGCTGGAGGTCTGACATACGGTGTGGGCAGGGCTGGTTCCTCCTGCGGCCTCTCTCCTGGGCTTGGAGACACCATCTTCTCCCTGTGTCCTCACAGAGTCCTCTCTTTGTGTGTCTGTGTCCTCATCTCCTCTTCTTATGGGATGTCTTAGTCCATCTCAGGCTGCGATCACAGAATACCACAGACTGGGTGACTTATAAACAATAGACATTGATTCTCCCACAGTCCTGGAGGCTGGAGGTCTGAGATCCAGGTGTGGGCAGGGCTGGTCCCTCCTGAGGCCTCTCTCCTGGGCTTGGAGACGCCGTCTTCTCCCTGTGTCCTCACAGGCTCGTCCCTCTGTGTGTGTCTGTGTCCTCATCTCTTCTTATGAGGCATCTTACTTCATCTCAGGCTGCGATCACAGAATACCATAGACTGGATGGATTGTAAACAACAGACATTGATTCTCCCATAGTCCTGGAGGCTGGCGGTCTGAGATCCAGGTGTGGGCAGGGCTGGTTCCTCCTGGGCTTGTCGATGCCGTCTTCTCCCTGTGTCCTCACAGGGTCGTCCCTCTGTGTGTGTCTGTGTTCTCATCTCCTCTTAGAAGGACACTAGGCTCCTAGGATGGGGGCCTGCCCTGCTGACCCCCTTTACTCTTAGTCACCTCTTTAGAGACCTGACATGCACGTACAGTTGCATTCTGAGGCCCTGGTGCGGGGGGTGGGACGTCAGCATGTGGATTTTGAGGACACAACGTAACTCCTGTCGTAACTGTGACCCTTTAGAAGGTCAGGCCTAACCCCGGCCTCTGGAACTGTCTTGCTGGGCTCCGGCAGGTGGCAGGCGGCCTTTTCCCCTCCCGGCCCTGCCCCGACCTTTCGTGTTTTAAGCATCCGCTGGCACTGAGCAGCCACGTGGAGGGGGCACCGGTGGTCTTGGAAGAGCTCGGCACCGCCTCGGGTGGCCGTGAGCACACACCGGAGGCTGAGGCTGCCCTCGGGCGGCCGTGCAGGCGCTGGAAGGTGACGTGCCTTTCCCCCGCAGGCATGCTCCCCGACCCCAAGAACACGCACATCGTGGTGAGCTGGATGATCGCGCAGACCGTGACGGCCGTGGCCGGCGTGGTCTCCTACCCCTTCGACACGGTCCGGCGGCGGATGATGATGCAGTCTGGGCGCAAAGGAGGTACCCGCGCGGGCTCTGGAGGCGGGAGACCCTTGCTAGTGGGAAGGGGAACCAGGAGCTCCTTGGCCTGGGCCCGTGGGAGGCCCAGAACCACCAGAGGAGGCACTCCCCCCGGGCGTGGGAGGCAGCTGTGTGTCAGAAAGTCACTGGCTGTCTGGAAGGAGTTTCCTGAATGATGGGCTTCTGATCTTGGGGTTTCATGGTCCAGGCAGCAGTTTCTCCATCCCCACCTCCTAGAACCTCCGCCCGCATCCACACCCTCGATCCTGCCCTCTGCGTGGACGCCAGGGTGGACGTGGGGGACGCCCAGGGCGGGGCCTGAAGTTCGGTGTCCAGCCCTCCTGGAGACAGTGGCTTACGAGGAGGGCTTGAGCTCAGGGCACGGGGTCACCAGAGCCTTGGGTTTCCCGCCTATAATCAGAACTGTGGCTCAGGCGTCCGGGGTGTTTCTTTTGTAAAACGTCTTTCGGGGGCCGGGTGCGGTGGCTCAAGCCTGTAATCCCAGCACTTTGGGAGGCCGAGACGGGCGGATCACGAGGTCAGGAGATCGAGACCATCCTGGCTAACACGGTGAAACCCGTCTCTACTAAAAAATACAAAAAAAAACTAGCCGGGCGAGGTGGCGGGCGCCTGTAGTCCCAGCTACTCGGGAGGCTGAGGCAGGAGAATAGCGTGAACCCGGGAGGCGGAGCTTGCAGTGAGCTGAGATCCGGCCACTGCACTCCAGCCTGGGCGACAGAGCGAGACTCCGTCTAAAAAAAAAAAAAAAACCGTCTTTCGGGGTGCGGGTGGCGTCCGTGTCTCGAGGAGCTTGGCGGCGAGGCCCTCACCGTCTCCCTGTCATTGCAGCTGACATCATGTACACGGGCACCGTCGACTGTTGGCGGAAGATCTTCAGGGACGAGGGGGGCAAGGCCTTCTTCAAGGGTGCCTGGTCCAACGTCCTGCGGGGCATGGGGGGCGCCTTCGTGCTGGTCCTGTACGACGAGCTCAAGAAGGTGATCTAAGGGCCGCGGCCGCCTCCCCACACACACCAAGGGAACCAAGAGAACCACGTAGAATCCTCAGCCGTGCGGACCATCAACCTTCGAGAAATTCCATTTGTCTTTTTCCCAGCCGGATCCTGCCTGTAGACGGCGGCCGGGGAAGGCTCTAGAAGAGGGGTGCGATGCGATCCAGTCATCGGCCCCCGATTCCATGTCTTGCTCACGGGGTGGGAGGGAACCATGGCGTCCCCGCGGGCCCGTGGGTGAGGCACTCCAGTACTGAGACCTAGAGTCCAGACGCTTGTAGGACCCGAGTCGTGTTTTAAGTATTTATTTAAAACAAAAGAATCATGTTTCCCATTTGTACTTCAGTGCTAGCCCCTGTTTTTGCACAGCCGAATACTAGCACGTATGTTCTGTGTTGGGCATCCTGCTGCAAAACAATAAACCCAGGACACAGAGGGCCTCCTGCCTGACCACACCTCTCCACGGGGCAGCCTGGGGTCTGGACATGGGTGCTGGGCCCATGGCATGCAGATGGGGCCACGCTCTGCCCCTGTGGCCGGCCCACTTTCCGGGCGTGCGGTGCCGCCGCCTCCCCGGCACCCCCGGGACACAGAGAACAAGGTCACAGCTGGGAAGAGGTGGGGGGGTAGAAACCAAGGCTGGCAGAAGTGTAGCCGGGCTCCCTGGTAAATGCTGGAGGTCCGCAGGGCACCTGCACTTCCTGTGCCTTCTCGCCTTCTCTGAGACCGTGTGTGTGACCGTAACACCCTGGGTGGGTTGTAAATAAGACACGTGTCTCATAGCTCTGGAGGCTGGAAGTCCCAGAAAACCAAGACGTGGCAGGTTCAGTCTCTGTTGAGTACCCAGTTCCTGGCTTCTGGATGGTGCCTTCTCCCTGTGTCCTCACAGGATGGAAGAGGCCAGGGAGGTCTCCGGAGTCCCTTTTGTCAGGGCGCAGGTCCCACCCAGGAGGCCTCAGCACATCGCTCCCGGAGACCCCCCACTTCCCAACACCGTCACTTCGGAAAGGGGTGTTTTCAGCCTGCATCTTGGGGAAACGGAAACGGGCAGGAGGCCCTGCATTCCCCTCCACCTCCCGCAGCTCCCGAGGGCCGCACCAGCCCCCATTCCAGCGTGAACAGCGGAGTCAGCTGGGGTACCCAGAGTGGCAGCTGTGTGTCCGTGGGTTCACCCGTGAGGATCCCACCACAAGGGGTACCCACCGCCAGGCACGCCAGCTTCCTTTGAGTTCCTTGCACACATTCATGGCAATGCAAGAAATCACGTGTTGAGACCGGGTGCGGTGGCTCAAGCCTGTCATCCCAGCACTTTGGGAGGCGAGACGGGCGGATCACGAGGTCAGGAGATCGAGACCATCCTGGCTAACATGGTGAAACCCCGTCTCTACTAAAAAATACAAAAAACGAGCCGGGCGAGGTGGCGGGCGTCTGTAATCCCAGCTACTCGGAGGCTGAGGCAGGAGAATGGCGTAAACCCGGGAGGTGGAGCTTGCAGTGAGCTGAGATCCGGCCACTGCACTCCAGCCTGGGTGACAGAGCGAGACTCTGTCTCAAAAAAAAAAAAAAGAAAAGAAATCATGTGTTGACTCTACCAGGCTGAACGTTGGGCCTTGGTGGTGCCAGCACACGGCAGGGCCACAGAGACCGCAGCCCTGGGGTTCCACAGCTGGCTCTCCTGGGCTCTCCACAAATCCCAGGCGTAGTAAAAAAAAATTTGTTTTTTGAGCTGGAGTCTTGCTCCTCGCCCAGGCTGGAGTGTGATGGCGCCATCTTGGCTCACAGCAACCTCTGCCTCCCAGGTTCAAGCAATTCTGCCGCCGCTTCTCAAGTAGCTGGGATGATAAGCGTGCGCCATCACAGTGGCTGATTTTAGTATTTTTAGTGGAGATGGGGATTCACCATGTTTGCTGGGCTGGTCTCAAGTTCCTGGCCTCAAATGATCCGCCCGCCTCGGCCTCCCAAAACGGTGGCATGACAGGTGTGAGCCACCGTGCCTGGCCCGAAAGGCAGACTCTACGTCTCTGCACTTTGCCAGGTAGAAACCCTCATTTGTGTCCCGATGACAAAATCAGAGACCAGCAAAGCCCGCTGAGTCCCGTCTTGGTCACGTGACTCGGCCCAGAGGCAAGTGGAGAAACAGGAGCTTATGCCATCAACCCTGTGGGTCCTGCACACCCTCCACAAAACAGCCACGGCCCACGGGGACCGGCGGGTCCCGCACACCCTCCACAAAACAGCCACGGCCCACGGGGACCGGCGGGTCCTGCACACCCTCCACAAAACAGCCACGGCCCACGGGGACCGGTGGGTCCTGCACACCCTCCACAAAACAGCCACGGCCCACGGGGACCTGGGCTCCGAGTTCCTGCCTGGAGCCGTGATAACTGCTTCATCCGCTGTTGGACGTATCTTCACTCCTGTGACTTCATAGATTTTAACATAGGAATCCGGGCGTGGTTTCCTTAGCAGTTCCAGTGAAATCCTCCGTGGTAGACTGGACTCTGGGGCATTTGGGGGATTCGGTGGTGGCGGGGGAGGGTATCCAAAGTCACAGTTCAAAGACCAGCAAGTGCACTTCGCGTTACTGACTTTTTTCTGTTTTATTTTTTTTTCTTTGAGATGGAGTCTCACTCTTGTCACCCCGACAGGAGTGCAATGGGGTGATCTCAGCTCCACGCAACCTCTGCCTCCCAGGTTCAAGCCATGCTGCTTCAGCCTCCCACGTCGCTGGGATTACAGGCACCCGCCACCACGCCCGGCTAATTTTGTGTTTTTAGTACAGACGGAGTTTCAGCACGTCAGCCAGGCTGGTCTCAAACTCCCGGCCTCAGGTAATGTGCCCACCTCGGCCTCCCAAAGTGCTGGGGTGAGAGGCGTGATGACACACAGAAGCCACTGTGCCTGGCCAGTCCTGCCCAATCTTGAAATGCTGAGGCTCTTAGCAAGCTGAGTGTTGGAGGTAACTTCATAGGAAATAATACGTGGTGTTACTAAGAGAATCCTGCCTCGTGGGTATGCTACCAAAATCACAGTTCTGGTTGGGCTCGGTGGTTTACCTATGTAATCCCAGCACTTTGGGATGGTGAGGGGTGGATCACCTGAGGTCAGGAGTTCGAGACCAGCCTAACCAACATAGAGAAACCCCGTCTCTACTAAAAAGACAAGATTAGCCGGGTGTAGTGGCGCACGCCTGCCATCCCAGCTACTTCAGAGGCTGAGGCGGGAGAGCTGCCTGAACCCAGGAGGCAGAGATTGCTGTGTGCTGAGATGGTGCCACTACACTCCAGCCGGGGTGAGACAGCGAGACTTTGTCTCATAAGAGGATGGGGGTGCTGAACGCGGTGACTCAAGCCTGTCATCCCAACACTTGGGGAGGCCGAGATGGGTGGATCACATGAGGTCAAGAGTTCCAGACCAGCCTGGCCAACATGGTGAAACCCGTTCTCTACTAAAAACAAAGTTAGGCAGGCGTGGTGGCGGGTGCCTGTAGTCCCAAGTACTGGAGAGGCTGAGGCAGGAGAATTGCTTGAACCCAGGAGGCAGAGGTTGCTGTGAGCTGAGATGGTGCCAGTGCACCAGCCTGGGTGACAAATCAACAGTTTCTCAAAGAAACCAACAAGCCGGGCACAGTGACACCCGCCTGAAATCCCAGCACTCTGGGAGGCCGAGGCGGGCGGATCACCTGAGGTCGGGAGTTTGAGACCAGCCTGACAAACATGGAGAAACCCCGTCTGTACTAAAAATACAAAAACTAGCCGGGCGTGGTGGCGGGTGCCTGTCATCCCAGCTACTCAGGAGGCTGAGGCAGGAGAATGGCTTGAACCTGGGAGGTGGAGGTTGCAGTGAGCTGAGATGGCTGGCGCCACTGCACTGCAGCCCGGGTGACAGAGCAAGACTCCGTCTCAAAAAAAAAAAAAAAAAAAAAATCACAGTTCCTTCGTGTGGATTTGCAGTGGGGCGGCTTCGACTCATCCAGGACTCCCTGGGACGGTTCCGTGTTTTAGGAGTAAAAGCCACGGACATTGGGACCGTCCCCAGGGGCTGCAGGTGGGCTGGCAGGCTCCCTCTTTGCCAGCGTCACTGCTGCCTGGATTCCTTCTCCCTGCTTTCCTCCCCCGCCACACACAGGCAATACTGTTACCTCCTTTCACCTCTTTTCCTGCGGCTGCAAGTACCCGTTTTCCGTTTGGCCCTCACACCCAGCAGAGGCCCAGTCGGGAAGACCCCAACGGGGAGACAGGGCCTGGGGAGGGGATCAGAAGTCCAGCCTGCATCCAGCTCTGGGGACTGAGGGCGGGGACGCAGAGGTCAGGCCGGGGTGGGGACAGAAGAGCCCAGGCTGGCCTCAGGGTGTGAGCACAACTGAACCCGCCAGGGCAGATCCCAGAGCCCTGGCCGGATGTGGGCAGCTCCTCAGGTCTGTGGGTAAAAAGGTGCACGGACCCAGCATGTTTATGGACATTAGTCCACCTGGCTACACAGCCCTGTCAGGTGGCTTAGAGACATGCAGCCAGGCCGGGTGCGGTGGCTCACGCCTGTAATCCCAGCACTTTGGGAGGCCGAGACGGGCGGATCATGAGGTCAGGAGATCGAGACCGTCCTGGCTAACACAGTGAAACCCCGTCTCTACTAAAAATACAAAAACTAGCCGGGCGAGGTGGCGGGCGCCTGTAGTCCCAGCTACTCGGGAGGCTGAGGCAGGAGAATGGCGTAAACCCGGGAGGC
>NW_016821672.1:63003-65404 GCF_001698545.2 Rhinopithecus bieti | reverse complement strand
TTTCCTCCTCCTCCCCCCTACTCCTCCTCCTTTTCATCCCCCTCCCCCTCCTCATCCCTCCCTACTTCTCCTCCTCCTTTTCCTCCCCCTCCCTGTCCCTCCCTACTCCTCTCCTCCCACTCCCTCTCCCCCTCCCCTTCCTCCTCCTCCTCCTCCCCTCTGGGAGACAGAAGTTACCACTGCACCCATTTGACAGTTTGTGAAGCTCTGATGCCTGGCAAGGAGACTGGGCCTGGCCGGGCACAGTGGCTCACGCCTGGAATCCCAGCACTTTGGGAGGCTGAGGTGGGAGGATCACCTGAGGTCGGGAGTTCGAGACCAGCCTGACCAACATGGAGAAACCCCGTCTCTACTAAAAATACAAAAATTAGCTGGGTGTGGTGGCTCATGCCTGTCACCCCAGCACTTTGCGAGGCCGAGGCAGGCAGATCAACTGAGGTCAGTAGTTCGAGACCAGCCTGGCCAACATGGTGAGACCCCGTCTCTACTAAAAATACAAAACTAGCCGGGTGAGCCAGGTGCGGTGGCTCAAGCCTGTAATCCCAACACTTTGGGAGGCCAAGGCGGGCGGATCACAAGGTCAGGAGATGGAGACCATCCTGGCTAACACAGTGAAACCCCGTCTCTACTAAAAAATACAAAAAACTACCAGGTGTGGTGGTGGAGCCTGCAGTCCCAGCTACTTGGGAGGCTGAGGCAGGAGAATTGCTTGAACCCGGGACGTGGAGGTTGCAGTGAGCTGAGACCACGCCACCGCACTCCAGCCTGGGCGACAGAGCGACACTCCATCTCAAAAACAAAAAAAAAGGGAGACAAGGCCTCGGGTGACCGAGCTGGTGACTGAAAACCCGGAGTTAGTCTGCATGACGGATCCTGGCCCGCCCAAGTGCACAGCTGTGATGTCGGCCCAGGCCCCTTCCTGACCAGACAGCACGGCCTTCCTCCCTCTGACTATGTCAGGTCCGCTGGGCAGGGCAGGGGAGGACCGGCCCTGCCTCCTCCACCCTGGGGACACCTCTGGTCCCACCAGAGCCCTCCGCTTTGGCTCTACAGACCTCTTGGCAGGGGGCAGCCAGCAGACAGGACCTGGCCCCAGGTCTTTTGTGAAAAGTTCTGAAGGAGCTAGGTGCGGTGGCTCACGCCTGCCATCCCAGCCCTTTGGGAGGCCGAGGCAGGGGGATCACTTGAGGCCAGGAGTTCAAGATGAGTGTGGCCAACATGGTGAAACCCCGTCTCTACTGAAAATACAAGATTTAGCTGAGCGCAGTGTTGCACACCTGTAGTCCCAGCTACTCGGGAGGCTGAGGCAGGAGGATCGCTTGAACCCGGGAGGCAGAGGCTGCAGTGAGCCGAGATTGTGCCATTGCACTGCAGCCTGGGTGACAGAGCAAGACTCAAAAAATAATAATAATGATAACAACACAGGCTGAGCGAGGTGGCTTACGCCTTGAGAGGCTGAGGCGGGTGGATCACCTGAGTCCAGGAATTCGAGACCAGCCTGGTCAACATGGCAAAACCCCATCGCTACTCAAACTGCAAAAGTTAGCTGGGTGTGTTGCTGGGCGCCTGTCATCCCAGCTACTGGGGAGGCTGAGGCAGGAGGATCGCTTGAACCCGGGAGGGGGAGGTTGCAGTGAGCCAAGATCGTGCCACTGCACTGCAGCTTGGTGACAGAGCAAGACTTTAAAAAATAACAACAACAATAATAATAATACAGGCTGGGTGACGTGACTCACGCCTTGGGAGGCTGAGGCAGGAGGATCGCTTGAACCCGGGAAGCGGAGGCTGCAGTGAGCTGAGATCGCGCCATGGCACCCCCGCCTGGGCCACAAGAGCGAGACTCGGTTGCAAAAACGCTACTAATGCTGCTCAGGACGGTTCTGTGAATAACTTTCAGGGTCGCACCAGAAACAAGGGACACCCGCGGCGGCCCTCCAGGGCTCACCTTCTGCAGATGAGGAAGACACAGAGCACGGCCAGCAGCGTCCCCAGCGCGATCGGCAGCGACGTCCGCCAGGCAGGCGAGCTCGCGCCCTCCTCCGGGTCGCACTCTAGGGGGAAAGGGCGCCAGGGTCACGGACCGGGGACCGCCCTGCGGGGATCCTGGACGCTGGGCTCTCCCCGCGGCCCTGGGAAGCACACAGGTGGCTGCCACATGGGGGGCGTCCGGGGGGCACCCCAGTACTGCCACCTGCACAGGAACCATGACCACCTGCGGGCCACCTGCGTCCCGGGACAGGCAGGGACATCCGGGTCCTCCATCCCCAGCCCGGAACCCTGCGTCCGGGGACAAGGAAGGACATCCGGGTCCTCCATCCCCAGCCCGGAACCCTGCGTCCCGGGACCCGGAGGGACATCCGGGTCCTCCAGCCCCAGCCCGGAACCCTGCGTCCCGGGACNA
>NW_016821672.1:54924-58899 GCF_001698545.2 Rhinopithecus bieti | reverse complement strand
AAAAAAAAAAAAAAAAAAAAAAAAAATCCAACAGCCTGGTGGCTTCAGAAAAAAGGAATTTGGCCGGGCGCGGTGGCTCACGCCTGTCATCCCAGCACTTTGGGAGGTGAGGTGGGTGGATCACCTGAGTTCGGGAGTTCGAGACCAGCCTGGCCAATATGGTGAAACCTGGTCTCTACTAAAAATACAAATATTAGCCGGACGTGGTGGCGGGCACCTGTAATACCGGCTACTCAGGAGACTAAGGCAGGAGAAACATGTGAACCTGGGAGGCGGAGGTTGCAATGAGCTGAGATCCTCCCACTGCACTCCAGCCTGGGCGAGAGACTGAGACTCCGTCTCAGACAAAAAAAAGAAAAGAAAAAAAGGAATTGATTCTCCCACAGCCCTGGAGGCTGGACGTCTGAGATCCAGGTGTGGGCAGGGCTGGTCCCTCCTGAGGCCTCTCTCCTGGGCTTGGAGATGCCGTCTTCTCCCTGTGTCCTCACAGGCTCGTCCCTCTGTGTGTCTCTGTCCTCATCTCTTTTTATGCGGCGTCTTCGTCCATCTCAGGCTGCTATCAAAGAATACCACAGACTGGGTGACGTATAAAAAACAGACATTGATTCTCCCACAGTCCTGGAGGCTGGAGGTCTGAGATCCAGGTGTGGGCAGGGCTGGTTCCTCCTGAGGCCTCTCTCCTGGGCTTGGAGACACCGTCTTCTCCCTGTGCCCTCACAGACTCGTCCCTCTGTGTGTGTCTGTGTCCTCATCTCTTCTTACAAGCACCCCAGTCCTCTTGGATTACAGCCCTCCCTAGTGACCTCATTTTACCTCAGTCACCGCTTTCTACACCCCAACTCCGAACAAAGTCACATTCTGAGGTTCTGGGGGATCAAAGCTTCAACACGCGAATTTTGAGGGAACACAGTTTATGCCATCACAAGGGGCCTTTGCAGATGCATTCAAGTAAAGATGAGGTCATGAGGGCCGGCCCCCATCCGACAGGAGTGATGTGCGCGAGAGGACAGGATTGGAACGCAGACACACACCATCCTGTGGATGGTCTTTGCAGATGTCCTTAAGGGTCTTGAGACGAGATCCTACTGGAATAGGATGGGCCCTAAATCCAATGGCAGGTGTCCTCTCAAGAGACAGAAGAGGAGACACAGACACAGAGGAGGAGGCCACGTGGAGATGGAGGCAGAGACTGGAGTGATGCGGCCACAAGTCCAGGGACACCTGGAGACCCCAGGAGCTGGGAGAGGCAGTTAGGAGCCTCCCCTAGAGCCTCCGGAGGGAGCTTGATATAACTGAAGTGGATTGAACTGTGGTCCCCCCCAAAACATATGTTCATATTCTAACCCAATAACCTGTGAATGGAGGCAGAGACTGGAGTGATGCAGCCACAAGCCCAGGGACACCTGGAGGCCCCGGGAGCTGGGAGAGGCAGGAAGGATCCTCCCCTAGAGCCTCTGGAGGGAACTGGATATAACTGGAATGGGTTGAATGGTGACCCCAAAACATACGTTTATGTCCTACCCCGCAGAACCAATGAATGGGATTTTATATTTGGAAACAGCGTTTCTGCACATGTAAGAAAGTAAGGATCTTGAAATGAGATCATCCTGAATTGGGATGGGCTGTAAATTCAAATTCAGTGAGAGGTGTCCTTCTAAGAGACAGAAGAGGAGATACAGACACAGAGGAGGAGGCCACGTGGAGACGGAGGCAGAGACTGGAGTGATGCGGCCACAAGCCCAGGGACGCCTGGAGCCCCCAGGAGCTGGGAGAGGCAGGAAGGAGCCTCCCCCGGAGCCTCTGCAGGGAACGCAGCCCTGCCTACACATGGATCTCAGACTTCAGGTCTCCAGGACCAAAAGAGAATAAACTCCTGTTCTTTTTTTTTTTTTTTTGCGACGGAGTCTCGCTCTGTCGCCCAGGCTGAAGTCCAGTGGAGCGATCGCGGCTCACTGCAAGCTCCGCCTCCCGGGTTTACGCCATTCTCCTGCCTCAGCCTCCCGAGTAGCTGGGACCACAGGCGCCCGCCACCACGCCCGGCTAATTTGTGTATTTTTAGTAGAGACGGGGTTTCACCGTGTTAGCCAGGATGGTCTCGATCTCGTGACTTCGTGATCCGCCCGTCTCGGCCTCCCAAAGTGCTGGGATGACAGGCGTGAGACACCGTGCCCGGCCCATTCCTGTTCTTTAATCCACACACATTTGTGGCCAGTCTGTCTCTCTTTCTGTCTCTCTCTCAGACAGTCTCCCTCTGTCAGCCTAGACCGGAGGGCCATGGTGCTATCACAGCTCACTGCAGCCTCAACCTCCTGGACTCAAGCCATCCCTGTAGTCCCAGCTACTTGGGAGGTTGAGATGGAAGGATCCCCCTGAGCCCTGAAGGACGTGAGCTGAGATGATTAGCCCCGGGACACACCTAAGAAGAAACCTCTCCTCGGGGAGCTGGGGCTTGGGACATTCGGTCTCCGGCTGTGCTGTTTCCAGAATGGAAACATTCTTTGAATCCTAGGAGAGGGGGTCTGCTTTTAGATCGGTTCAGGAAGCAATGGCAGCTTTTTTTTTTTTTTTAGGCTGATTATCACTCTGTCCCCCAGGCTGGAGTGCAGTGGCACGATCTGGGCTCACCACAACCTCTGCCTCCCAGGTTCAAGCGATTCACTGTAGTAGCTGGGATGACGGGCATAAGCCACAGCACCCGGCCTCAGTTTTGTATTTTTAGTAGAGACGGGGTTTCACCGTGTTGGCCAGGCTGGTCTCGAACTCCTGACCTCAGGTGATCCACCCGCCTGGGCCTCCCAAAGTGCTGGGATGACAGGCGTGAGCCACCGCGCCTGGCCAGAAGCTTTTACTCTCAAGCAAATCCTTTTCCGAATTCGGCTGCAGAGTCCATAGGCACAGCCACTCAGCATGGAACCCCTGGTCTGCAGACGGCTGTCTTATTTTATTTTTTTGAGACAGAGTCTCGTTCTGTCGCCCAGGCTGGAGTGCAGTGGTGCAGTCTTGGCTCACTGCAACCTCCGCCTCCTGGGTTCATGTCATTCTCCTGCCTCAGCCTCCCGAGTAGCTGGGACGACAGGCACCCGCCCCTATACCCGGCTTATTTTTTGCATTTTTTAGTAGAGACGGGGTTTCACCATGTTAGCCAGGATGGTCTCAATCTCCTGACCTCGTGATCCGCCCGCCTCGGTCTTATTCCAAGGCCCAGGGGGTGTCTGTCAGTGGGATGACCTTGTTTCCCCTCCACGTCTCTTCTCGTGAATGAGAGCAAGGTGTGAGGTCACCATCAGGTTCAGGCTCCTTTTGGAGGTCTCAGAAATGGGGGGAGTGAATCTGCTGTCCTTTGCAGGCAGAACACCAAGAAACAAGGAAGAACTGGTGACTCGTGGGCAGGCGGGCGGGGGGTGGCCTGCGTTTCCGTGATCCAGGATGGCGCACCTGGCTTCAGTCACCCGTGAGAGAGACAAGAGGGGCACGCCCCGCTCACCCCGTTCTCCCCACTCACCGAAGCGCTGGGGGGTGCTCCAGGCACTCAAGAATTCATACACTGTTTCCCGGGCTCTTATTTGCACTGTGTATGTTCCAGGATTGGGTAGCTGGAAGGAGGTTGTGTCTCTGACCTGTGGTTTAAAAGAAAATAAAGAAGGAAAGGGTCTGGGTGTGGTGGCTCATGCCTGTCACCTCAGCACTTTGGGAGGCTGAGGCAGGTGGATCACCTGAGGTCAGGAGTTCGAGACCACCCTGGCCAACATGGTGAAACCCCGTCTCTACTAAAAATACAAAAATTAGCCGGGTGTTGTGTCGGGCATCTGTCATCCCAGCTACTCGGGAGGCTAAGGCAGGAGAATCACTTGAACCTGGGAGGTGGAGGTTGCAGTGAGGTGAGATCGCACCACTGCACTGCAGCCTGGGTAACAGAGACTGTGTGTCAAAATGAGAGAGAGAGAGAGAGAGAGAGGGAGGGAGGGGAGAGGGAGA
>NW_016821672.1:49875-53002 GCF_001698545.2 Rhinopithecus bieti | reverse complement strand
TAATAAAACTCACCCTTTGCAATGTCAAGTACAGCGTCTGGGGGTAGGGAACACTCACCTGTTCTGTTCTTACAGGCTGCATTCTCTGCAAGACAAAAGCAAACAATCTTTTGAGTGTCTGGAGCCTCCCTGACAGCCTCCTCCTCCCAAACTCAAATTTCTCTCTCCAGGAAAACCAGCAAAACAGTGGGGGCTCTGGGAAGGCCTTGGGGCAGCAGTGGGGGCAAAAGCAGTAGGGGTACATAGCACCTGACCAAAAGGTTGGTTGGTTTATTTATGAGACGGAGTCTTGCTCTGTCACCCAGGCTGGAGTGCAGTGGCGCGATCTCGGCTCACTGTAAGCTCCGCCTCCCAGGTTCACGCCATTCTCTTGACTCAGCCTCCCGAGTAGCTGGGGCTACAGGCGCCTGCCACCACACCTGGCTAATTTTTTGTACTTTTAGTGGAAACGAAGTTTCACCATGTTGGCCAGGCTGGTCTTGATCTCTTGACCTCATGATCTGCCTGCCTCAGCCTTCCGAAGTGCTGGGATTACAGACGTGAGCCACCACGCCCGGCCCAAAAGGTTTCTTATGGTGTACAAGCCCTTGTGGCAAGACTTTGGTAGGATGGGGCTTCGTGAGGCCTGTGGACAAACAAGACCCACTGTCCTCTCAGACTGCTTCCGGATGCACCCGGGGGTGGCCACAGACAGCCTATGCCAGGCCAACAAACTAGGGGAGGTGCAGCACCAGACTAGCTAGGACTCCGCCTCTGGCTGCAGCTATGCCTGCTCCCTCATCAGTGAAAGAAAGAAGTCTGTGCTGTATTTATTTTCTTAAAAAAAACCAAACAGATTGGCTCAAAAATACTTGGAAATATAAAAGAAATTCATAGCCCTAACGTTTTTGAGCGGATAGAGACTTACAGAAAAACTGCGTATGAAATAATTAGTATTTGAGCATAAATAATAAATATATGGCCGGGCTCGATGCCTCACACCTGTAATCCCAGCCCTTTGGGAGGCTGAGACGGGTGGATCATGAGATTAGGAGTTCAAGACCAGCCGGGCCAAGATAGTGAAACCCCGTCTCTGCTAAAAAATACAAAAAAAAATTAGCCAGGCGCGGTGGCAGGCACTTGTCATCCCAGCTACTCAGGAGACTGAAGCGAGAATTGCTTGAACCCAGGAGGCAGAGGTGACAGTGAACTGAGATCGTGCCACTGCACGATCTTGGGCGACAGAGCAAGACTCCATCTCAAAATAAATAAATAAATAAATAAAAATAAATAACTAAATATAACACATAGGCTGGGCCCGGAGGCTCACACCTGTAATCCCAGCAGTTTGGGCGACAGAGCAAGACTCCATCAATAAAATAAAATAAAATAAGGTAAAATATAAAATAAAATAAGAAATAATGAAATGAAATGAAATAAATAAAATAAAATACTAAATATAACACATAGGCTGGGCCCAGAGGCTCATACCTGTCATCCCAGCACTTTGGGAGGCTAAGGCAGGTGGAACACCTGATGTCAGGAGTTTGAGACCAGCCTGGCCAACATGGTGAAACCCCGTTCCTACTAAAAATACAAAAAAATTAGCTGGGCGTGGTGGCAGGTGCCTGTAATCCCAGCTACTCGGGAGGCTGAGGCAGGAGAATCACTTGAACCCGGGAGGCAGAGCTTGCAGTGAGCCGAGATCACGCCACTGCACTCCAGCCTGGGCTACAGAGCCAGACTGTGTCTCAAAAAATGAATAAATCAATAAATACTTATGTTCAACTGGGCCCCTGTATCCACAAGTGTTACATGTGCGATCCAACGAACCGTGGATCAAAAATATTTGAGAAACTTGCCCTGAGTCTGTAGATCACTAAAAAACAAAACAAAGTTCAAGAAAAAAATAAAAATAACCGCACAGCAATAAAATGATAGAAATAAAAAACAATAGACCACATAGGGTCTGAAACTTTTTTTGTTCTTTTTTTTTTTTTTTGAGACAGAGTCTCTCTCTGTCACCCAGGCTGGAGTGCAGTGGCGCGATCTCGGCTCACTGCAACCTCCGCCTCCTGGGTTCAAGTGATTCTCCTGCCTCAGCCTCCCCAGTAGCTGGGGTTACAAGAGCACTCTGGCACACCCAGCTAATTTTGTGTGTGTGTGTGTGTGTGTGTATTTTTAGTAGAGACGGGGTTTCACCGTGTTAGCCAGGATGGTCTCGATCTCCCGACCTCGTGATCCTCCCGCCTTGGCCTCCCAAAGTGCTGGGATGACAGGTGCGAGCCACCGAGCCCGACCTTTTTTCTTTTTCTTTCTTTCCTTTTTTTTTGTTTAATGATCCGTGCGTTCTGTGGTGTTATCACAGATATTTTTGCCCGTTCCAAGGCCCCAGAGTGCAACTTCCCCAAAATCAGGGATGTCCACGGCGGGGGTGGAGGGGGGAGGGTGAAAATGTACCTTTTGGATCTGAAGCTCATAGCGAAATTTGCGATTGAAATGACTTCTCATTTTCCACTGCATGAAGGAATGTGTCTTATTACACTCTGCAGTCACGTGGGGTGGAGTTAATCTCTCTAGCAACGAGATAAACACTTTCAGGAGTAAATCAACGCTTTTTGTTTTCCCAGAGACACTTCACATTCCATCTCCTGTGCCTTTCGAGAGGGGAGAGAAAACACGCTTCCAGGAAGGAAGAGAGAACAAAGACATCCCACTGGCAGAGACACAGGACTGAGCCGTGTGGGGGCCGCTGGGGGAGGTGACCCTCCTGAGGATTGCCTCCTGGGAGCCCCTCTCTCCCGGGAGCAGCCTTCAGAACCACCCTTTTGTTCACTGAGGTACCACGTATTCAGCTTTATCTGAGGACTGGCAGCTGCCCGTCTTTGTCCCTGCCCCCTCCATCTCTGGGCTCAGCCCCGCTGGGCAGCCTGGCCCACACTCCCCACCCCTGCCCAGCGCCAACCCCCACTCCCCATGTCCCCTCTGCCCGCCTACAGCCCACTGGAGCCTCGAGGGCCCTCTCCGCAGCATTCAGGATGGGCCCTCCGGAGACTCCTACGCTTTGGCCGGTACACATCCTCCTGGAGCTGCCACTTCCTGGCTTCTCTCCTCCCCCCCACCCCCACCTCAGCCCCCTGAGGGGATG
>NW_016821672.1:46246-49423 GCF_001698545.2 Rhinopithecus bieti | reverse complement strand
TGCACTCCTCCTCTTCCTCTCCCCCGTTTTTCTACCCCTTCTCTCTCTCCTCCCCATTCTCCTTGCCACCCTCCTCTTCCCCTCTCCTTTCTCCTCCTCCTCCCCGCCCATTCTCCTCCTCTTTTCTTCCTCCTCTCCTCCTGCTCCTTCTTCCTTCTGCCCCCCTCATCCCTCCCCCTCCGGCTCTCCTTCCTCCATCCTCTCCCCTCCTTCTCCCTCCTCCCTCCTCTCTTCCCTTCTCCCACTCCACCCTCCTCGCCCTCCTTTTCCTCCCTCTCCTCCTCCTCCCCTGCCCATTCTCTTCCTCCTTCTCCTCCTCCTCTCCTCCCACTCCTTCTGCCCCCCCATCCCTCCCCCTCCTGCTCCCCTTCCTCCATCCTCTTCCCTCCTTCTCCCTCCTCCCTCCTTCTCCCTCCACCTCCACCCTCCTCCCCCTCCTTTTCCTCCCTCTCCTCCTCCTCTCCTTTCTCCTCCTCCTCCCCCTCTTCCACTCAGCACCCTCCTACCCCACCTTCTCTATCTTTCCCTTCCTCCTCCTCCCCCTTCTCTTCCTCCCTCTCCTACTCCTCTCCATTCTTCTCCCTCCTCTTCCTCCTCCTTCTTTCTGCCTCTTGTTCTTTCTTCTCCTCCTCCTCCTTCCTTCCCCATCTCCACCTCCTCCCCTTCCTTTTCCTCTGTTTCCTCATTTCCCCCTCCTCTTCCAAAGCATCCAAGCACCCTCCCCGTGGGGTCAGGGCACGTCAGCTCTGGGCATATCGACATTCTCACCACCTGGAAGGTTGCCTGGAGCTCGGATGTTGTGGACTGAAAGTGTGTGTCCTCCTGTCCCAGATTCCTATGTTGAAGCCCTAAGCCCTGGTTGGACAGTATTAGAAGGTGGGGCCTTTGGGAGGTGACTGGGGTGGGCTGAAGTTATGAGGGTGGACCCCTATGATGGGGGGGTCCCATGACTCATGATGGAACCCATGATGGAGGCTCCCATGACCCATGGTTGGGGGGGTCCCATGACTCATGATAGGACCCATAAGGGATCCTATGACCCATGACGGGAACCCATAATGAGGGATCCTATGACCCATGATGGGACCTGTAACAGGGGATCCTATGACCCATGATGGGGGATCCTATGACCCAGGATGGAACCCATGATGAGGGATCCTATGACCCATGATGGAACCCATGATGAGGGATCCTATGACCCATGATGGAGGATTCCATGACTCATGATGGAACCCATGGTGGGAGCTCCCATGACCCATGTTGGGGGGGTCCCATGACCCATGATGGGGGATCCTATGACCCATGATGGGGGGGTCCCATGACCCATGATGGAACCGTGATGAGGGATCCCATGACTCATGGTGGGACCCCTGATGGGGGATCCTATGACCCATGATGGGACTCATGGTAGGGGATTCTATGACCCATGCTGGGAGGGGTCCCATGACCCATGATGGAACCCATGATGAGGGATCCTATGACCCGTGACGGGACCTGTAACAGGGGATCCTATGACCCATGATGGGGGATTCTATGACTCATGATGGAACCCATGGTGGGGGCTCCCATGACCCATGATGGGGGATCCTATGACCCATGCTGGGAGGGCTCCCATGACCCATGATGGAACCCATGATGAGGGATCACATAACTCAGGGTGAAACCCATGATCGGGGGTCCCATAACTCTTAGTGGGACCCATGACGGAGGCTCCTATGACCCGTGACGGGACCCATGACGGAGTCAGTCCCCTTCTAACAAGAGACCCCAGAACTTCATCTCTCTCTCTCTCTCTACCATATGAAGACATAGTGAGAAGATGACCCTCTCGAAGCCAGGAAGAGACCTCGCTATGAGCCCAGCCAGCCAGCACCCTGACCTCCAACGTCCAGCCTCTGGAAATGCGAGAGGCCAACGTCTATGGGTGGGGCCACCCGGTCCGTGGGATGTGGCCTCGCAGAGCTGAGGGTGGGAGGGAACGTCGTGGGCTACTCACCGATCTGTGAAAAGACGACAAACTGATCGGTGCAGGGGATACTGAAGGCTGCGCTCCTGCCCCTCACCAGGATGTGGGAACGTTGAGAACCGCTGGAGAGTCGAGCGATGTCATCGAAACGACACCCGATCCGTGTTCCCCGAGCATCCGTGTTGTAGTGAAGACACTTGTGCTGTTCGTGGCTGCTGCGGTAAGCAGTAAGGTTGCGGGACGACCGTGACCCGAAGGCCCCTGCACCGGGGACAGCCCGGCCTGCCCAAGGGCACACCTACTTGAGATTGTTCAAGTACAGGTCGTACTGGACGTCAGCGGGGGCCGCCGGGCCTACCGCCCAGCTGCAGCTCAAGAAATCCACATCATGAACCCAGCAGGTCAGATTCTCCGCGCCTGCCCGAGGTGTCCCACCTGGGTTCACAAACGTAAAAGAAAACTCGAATTGGGACCAGGTATGGTGGCTCACACCTGTCACCCCAGCACGTTGGGAGGCTGAGGCGGGTGGATCACCTGAGGTCAGGAGTTCAAGACCAGCCTGGCCAACATGGAGAAACCCCGTCTCTACTAAAAACACAAATATTAGCCTGGCGCGATGGCTCATGCCTGTCATCCGCACTTTGGGAGGCCCAGGCGGGTGGATCACCTGAGGTCAGGAGTTCGAGACCAGCCTGGCCAACATGGAGAAACCCTGTCTCTAATAAAAATATTAAAAAATTAGCCAGGGCCGGGCGCGGCGGCTCAAGCCTGTAATCCCAGCACTTTGGGAGGCCGAGACGGGCGGATCACGAGGTCAGGAGATCGAGACCATCCTGGCTAACACGGTGAAACCCCGTCTCTACTAAAAAATACAAAAAACTAGCCGGGCGATGTGGCGGGCGCCTATAGTCCCAGCTACGTGGGAGGCTGAGGCAGGAGAATGGCGTGAACCCAGGAGGTGGAGCTTGCAGTGAGCTGAGATCCGGCCACTGCACTCCAGCCTGGGCGGCAGAGCGAGACTCCGTCTCAAAAAAAAAAAAAAAAATTAGCCAGGTGTGATGTCGGGCCACTGTGATCCCAGCTACTAGGGAGACTGAGGTAGGAGAATTTCTTGAACCTGGGAGGCAGAGGTTGCATGGAGCCAAGATCTCGCCACTGCACTCCAGCCTGGGTGACAGAGTGAGATTTTGTCTCAAAAAAAAAAAAAAAAA
>NW_016821672.1:39100-45952 GCF_001698545.2 Rhinopithecus bieti | reverse complement strand
AAAAAAAAAAAAAAAAAAAAAAAAAAAAAATTAGCCAGGTGTGATGTCGGGCCCCTGTGATCCCAGCTACTAGGGAGACTGAGGTAGGAGAATTTCTTGAACCTGGGAGGCAGAGGTTGCATGGAGCCAAGATCTCGCCACTGCACTCCAGCCTGGGTGACAGAGTGAGATTTTGTCTCAAAAAAAAAAAAAAAGCCGGGTGCGGTGGCTCACGCCTGTCATCCCAGCACTTTGGGAGGCGGAGGTGGGTGGATCACCTAAGGTTGGGAGTTCAAGACCATCCTGGCCAACATGGTGAAACCCCGTCTCTACTAAAAATACAAAAATTTAGCCGGGTGTGGTGGCAGGTGCCTGTCATCCCAGCTACTTGGGAGGCTGAGGTGGGAGGATCAGTTGAGCCTAGGAGTTTGAGACCAGCTTAGGTAACATAGCAACACCCTATCTCTATTTAAGGTGCGGCGCGGTGGCTCACCCCTGTACTCCCAGCACTTTGGGAGGGTGAGGCGGGCAGATCACAAGGTCAGGAGTTGGAGACCAGCCTGACCAATAAGGTGAAACCCCATCTCTACTGAAAATACAAAATTAGCCGGGTGTGGTGGAGGGCGCCTGTCATCCCAGCGACTCAGGAGGCTGAGGCAGGAGAATCGCTTGAACACGGGACGCGGAGAAAGAGAAAGATGGAGGGAAAGAGGGAAAAGAGCAAGAAAGAGAAGGAGAAGGAAGGAAGGAAGGAAAGAAAGAAAGAAAAGAAAAGAGAAAAAAAGGAAGGAAGGAGAGAAGAAGAGAAGGAAAGAAGGGAATGAGGCAGGGAGGGAAAGAAAGAGAAAGAAGGAAGGAAGGAAGGAAGGCAGACAGACCAGACAGACACAGGGAGGGAAGGAGGGAGAGAGGGAGGGAACAGACAGAACAGACACACGATGAACATTTTTCTCACTGTTCTCAGGGAAGAGGATCCACGTGGAGAACGGGGGACTGGCCACTCGGACGGTGTAGTTGGTCACTTCACATACGGAAATGGCTCCAAACTGGCAATAGCTATTGTTCATGGCCTGAGAGAGACATAGAAACGTGATGGCTGCGGAGAGACCATACTGAATTTGATACATACTGAATTTGATGTTCGGATGTTTTCTGAGGTCGAATTTCGTTCTTGTCACCCAGGCTGGAGTGCAGTGGCGCGATCTCGGCTCACTGCAACCTCCGCCTCCCAGGTTCAAGCAATTCTCCTGCCTCAGCCTCCTGAGTAGCCGGCATATGACACGCACCTGCCACCACGCCCGGCTAACTTTTATATTTTTAGTAGAGACGGGCTTTTACCACGTTGGCCAGACTGGTCTCGAATTCCTGGCCTCAGGTGATCCACCCGCCACAGCCTCCCAAAGTGCTGGAATGACAGGTGCCCGCCACCCTGCCCGGCTAATTTTCGTATTTTTAGTGGAGACATGGTTTTGCCATGTTGGCCAGGCTGGTTTCGAACTCCTGACCTCAAATGATCCGCCCGCCTTGGCCTCCCAAAGTGCTGGGATTATAGGTGCCCACCACCACACCCGACTAATTTTTTTGTATTTTTTAGTAGAGCCGGGGTATCACCACGTTGGCCAGGCTGGTCTCGAACTCCTGACCTCAGGTGATCCACCGGCCTCAGCCTCCCAAAGTGCTGGAATGACAGGTGTGAGCCACCACGCCTGGTCCTCTCTCTCTCTTTTTGAGACACAGTCTCTCTCTGTCGCCCAGACTGGAGTGCAGTGGTGCCATCTCGGCTCACTGCAACCTCCGCTTCCCAGATTCAAGCAATTCTCCTGCCTCAGGCTCCCGAGTAGCTGGTAATTACGGGCATGAGCCAGCACACCCGGCTAATTTTCCTATTTTTAGTAGAGACGGCATTTCACCATGTTGGTCAGACTAGTCTGGAACACCTGACCTCAGGTGATCCGCCCTCCTCGACCTCCCAAAGTGCTGGGATGACAGGCGTGAGCCACCGCGCCCAGCGTGGGATTTGATTTTCTACCAGTCCTAGCTTAGCCTAGTTTCATTTGCACGTCCACCCTGTCCAGTGTGTGCCACCTTGGATATCCCGCGGATGGGAAACCAGACCCTCCACACTCACTTCAAATCCCACAGCTGGCTTCGGGGCAGAAGCCAGGTACTCATGACAGCAGCCACGGGAGCAGTACTGGTTCTCAGATTCCTGCAGGAGACGGAAACGTCTCGTGTGTCAACCGTAGAGAATGTGATTTACCGGCATAAAGTCGTCGGAGTCTTTGATACACTCCACGTCGGTCACGTTTCTGTTCAGGTCCCACATCAGCTGCTGAGTCTTTTGTTTCATCCTTAGGTTCTTGATTGGTGGGTTTCGATCTAAAATGGTGACAGGTTGGAGTTAGAAGAGATACACACAAATCTTTTTTTTTTTTTGGAGACGGAGTCTCGCTCTGTCGCCCAGGCTGGAGTGCGGCGGTGCGATCTCGGCTCACTGCAACCTCCACCTCCCGGGTTCGGGCGATTCTCCTGCCTCAGCCTCCCGAGCAGCTGGGATAACAGGTGCCCGCCACCACGCCCGGCTAGTTTTTTGTATTTTTAGTAGACATAGCATTTCACGGTGTTAACCAGGACGGTCTCGATCTCTTGACCTTGGGATCTGCCCGCCTCAGCCTCTCAAAGTGTTGGGATGACAGGCGTGAGCCACCGCGCCCGGCTGATAGACAACAATCTTAAAACGACACTGTAATGGGGTGTGGCTCTTTGTTTGTTTGTTTGGAGAGGGAGTTTTGCTCTGTCCCCCAGGCTGGAGCGCAGTGGTGGGATCTCAGCTCATGGCAACCTCCACCTCCCGGGTTCAAGCGATTCTCCTGCCTCAGCCTCCTGAGTAGCTGGGATAGCAGGTGCCCGCAACCACACTCGGCTAATTTTTGTATTTTTATTAGAGATGGGGTTTCACCCTGTTCACCAGGATGGTCTCCATCTCCTGACCTTGTGATCTGCGCGCCTTGGCCTCAAGACAATCTTAAAACAGCATTGTAATGTATATATTTTATTTATTTTTTTTTTTTTTTTTTTTTTTGGTTGAGATAGAGTTTTGCTCTGTCACCCAGGCTGGAGTGCAGTGGCACAATCTCGGTTCACTGCAGCCTATACCCTCCCGGGTTCAAGTGATTCTCCTGCCTCCGTCTCCCGAGTAGCTGGGATAACAGGTGCCTGCCACCACGCCCGGCTAATTTTTGTATTTTTACTAGACATGGGGTTTCACCCTGTTGGCCAGGATGGTCTCAATCTCCTGACCTTGTGATCCGTCCACCTCGGCCTCTCTAAGTGCTGGGATTACAGGCGTGAGCCACCACGCCCAGCCAATACACAACAATCTTAAAACAGCATTGTAATGGGTATGTTCTGATTGTTGTGAGACGGAGTCTTGCTCTATCGCCCAGGCTGGAGTGCAGTGGCGCGATCTCTGCTCACTGTAACCTCCGCCTCCCGGATTCAAGCGATTCTCCCGTGTCAGCCTCCCGAGTAGCTAACAGGTGCCCACCACCACACTCGGCTAATTTTTGTATTTTTACTAGACATGGGGCTTCACGATGTTGGCCAGGCTGGTCTTGAACTCCCAACCTCACATGATCTGCCTGCTTCAGCCTCCCAAAGTGCTGGGATGACACGCATGAGCTACCAAGCCTGACTGAAAAGTGGAGTTCTACGTAGGCAGGAGACTTGTGTGAGCTGGTAGAAGTCATAAACCGGACAGGTGCAGTGGCTCACACCTGTCATCCCAGCACTTTGGGAGGCCAAGGCGGGTGGATCACGAGGTCAGGAGATCGAGACCATCCTGGCTAACACGGTGAAACGCCGTCTCTACTAAAATACAAAACTAGCCGGGCGAGGTGGGCGCCTGTAGTCCCAGCTACTCGGGAGGCTGAGGCAGGAGAATGGCGTGAACCCGGGAGGCGGAGCTTGCAGTGAGCCGAGATCCGGCCACTGCACTCCAGCCTGGGTGACAGAGCGAGACTCCGTCTCAAAAAAAAAAAAAAAAAAGAGAAATTAGCCAGACGTTGTGATGGGCACCTGTAATCCCAGTACTTTGGGAGGCCAAGGTGAGTGGATCACTTGTGGTCAGGAGTTCGAGACCAGCCTGACCAACATGGCGAAATCCCGTCTCTATAAAAAAAAAAAAAAAAATAGAGAAATTAGCCAGATGTGGTGGCGGGCACCTGTCATCCCAGTGACCCAAGAGGCTGAGGCAGGAGAATCACTTGAACCCGGGAGGTGGAGGTTGCAGTGAACTGAGATCACACCACTGCACTCCAGCCTGGATGACAGAGTGAGACTCTGTCTCAAAACCAAAAAAAAAAAAAAAGAAAGCAAATGAAAATATAAGCTAAACCATGCAGGAAACTGAGAATGGTAAACTGGCACTCCTGATCCCAGCGTGCGAGTTTCATCAAAAGACCTCACATGGCGTCTGTCACCATCAGCTGCCTGCCTGTGACATCGTATTGCAGTTTTACCAGACGCTGCGTTACAGGGAACTTGGCGACGGGTACAAGGATGTCTGAGTCATGCCTGACCACCGCACGAGATTCTGGCATGAGCTCAACAGAGAAAGTCTCCCTGAAGCATACGAAGGACAGGAGGCTGACATCGTGCATTTGTCCCCCTCACCCCCCAGTCTGGATTTTTTTCTCCAGCTCTTACCCTCCTTGGTTTGCAGGAGACAGGGCGTGGCGACCAGGAGCAGCGTAAGCCAAAGGAGGACCATCGGGAAGGCAGCTCCCGAAGGCAGGACGGAGGTGCCTGCTGGAGGAGAACGGAGAGTCAGGCAGTGGGGACTGGCTGTGAAACTGGGTTGCAGGTATCATAGGAAATGCTTTTGGATGGAAAACTAGTGAGTGTGCGTGTGTGTGTGTGTGTGTGTGTGTGTGTGTGTGCGTGCACAGGCACCTTTGCACACGCATGTAGGTCGCAGCGTGCTTGTACATGTGTGCATTGTGTGCACGAATATCCGTGTGTGTGTGTACGTGGGTGTATATGTGTGCGTGCCTGTGCGTAGCCATGTTGGTTTGCACGTTTGCACATGACCGCATGCATGCCTGCGCACACACGTGTACTGTGCACACGTGTCTATAAGCATATGTGGCTGTGCGCCTGCCCATCTGTGTACATTTGTGTGCCCACGTGTATCTGGGTGCACACATAAGTGTTTGTGTGTCTTCTTTTCTGTGTGTGACAGAGTCTCGCTCTGTCATCCAGGCTTGAGTGCAGTGGCACGATCGCGGCTCGTTGCAACCTCCGCCTCCCAGATTCAAGTGATTCTCCTGCCTCAGCCCCCTGAGTAGCTGGGATGACAAGCACCTGCCACCACGCCCGGCTAATTTTTGTTTTTTTTTGTTTTTTTTTTTGAGACAGAGTTTTCGCTCTTGTTGCCCAGGCTGGAGTGCAGTGACGCGATCTCGGCTCACTGCAACCTCTGACTCCTGGATTCAAGCGATTCTCCTGCCTCAGCCTCCCAAGTAGTTGGGATTACAGGCGTGCACCACCACGCCCGGGTAATTTTGTGTTTTTAGTAGAGACGGAGTTTCACCATGTTGGCCAGGCTGGTCTCGAACTCCTGACGTCAGGTGATCCGCCCGTCTCGGCCTCCCAAAGTGCTGGGATGACAGGCGTGAGCCACCGCACCCAACCTAAATTTTGTGTTTTTTAGTCGAGACAGGGTTTCACCATGTGGGCCAGGCTGGTCTTGAACTCCTGACCTCAGGTGATCCACCTGCCTTTTCCTTCCCAAGTGCTGGGGTTACAGGTGTGAGCCACCGCGCCCGGCTCTGTTTGTGTGTTTTCATGCATATGTATCTGTGCATGTGTTCCATGCATACACACATGTGCATACACAAATATACACGCATGAGAGTCTGCTTGTGTGCGTGCCTGTATGTGCCTAAAAGTGCATATTTATGTGCATGCATGTGTGAATGTATGTGTACAGAGGTGTTTGCATGAGTGTGTATGTGAGCATGTGTGTGTATGCATCTGTGTGTGTGTGAGCCTTTCCATTTTGAAAGAACCTCTACCAGCCGGGTGTGGTGGCTCACGCCTGTCATCCCGGCACTTTGGGAGGCCGAGGCAGGTGGATCGCCTGAGGTCAGGAGTTCAAGACTAGCCTGGTCAACATGGTGAAACCCCTTCTCTCCTAAAAATGCAAAAATTACCTGGGTGTGGTGACACACGCCTGTCATCCCAGCTACTCGGGAGGCTGAGGCAGGAGAATCGCTTGAACCCGGGAGGCAGAGGTTGCAGTGAACCGAGATCACACCACTGCACTCCAGCCTGGACAACAGAGAGAGACTCCACCTCAAAAAAATAAAAATAGGCCTGGGCGCGGTGGCTCACGCCTGTCATCCCAGCACTTTGGGAGGCCGAGGCGGGCGGATCACGAGGTCAGGAATCGAGACCACACTGAAACCCCATCCCTACTAAAAATACAAAAAACTAGCCGGGCGCAGTGGCGGCGCCTGTAGTCCCAGCTACTCGGGAGGCTGAGGCAGGAGAATGGTGTGAACCCGGGAGGCGGAGCTTGCAGTGAGCCGAGATCCGGCCACTGCACTCCAGCCTGGGCCACAGAGCGAGACTCTGTCTCAAAATAAAATAAAATAAAATAAAATAAATAAAAATAAAAGCAAAAAAAGAAAGCAGATGACGTCACGTATATGTTAATTAGCTTGATTTAACCATTCCACAAAGTATCCATCTTTCAAAACAGGGTTAGACACCACAAATATATACAATTTTGTCAATTAAAAAAATAATTTTTCACATGCCTGTAGTCCCAGCTACTCGGGAGGCTGAGGCAGGAGAATGGCTTGAACC
>NW_016821672.1:37455-38890 GCF_001698545.2 Rhinopithecus bieti | reverse complement strand
AGGAGAATGGCGTGAACCCGGGGGGCGGAGCTGGCAGTGGGCTGGGATCCGGCCGCTGCCCTCCAGCCTGGATGAAAGAGCGAGACTCCGTTTAAAAAAAAAAAAAAAAAAAAAAAAAAAAAGGATAGCCCGTTCCTGGCTCCGGCTGTATCCACAAACCAGGAAAACTCATCCCCTGTGGCACACCGGGAAACTCAGATGACAAAAGCAGTGGAAGGAAGTTTAATTAGAATTATGAGTCAACACAGACAGAAATTCTTAAGTGGCTGCAGTTACCGTAACAAAGGGGTGCAGGGCCTCAGCCTCCTGGGCTGGAACTGTTTCCGATGTCCCAGACAGGCTGGTTCTCCTACACCGTGCTGTGGGCTGATAGCTTTCTTTTCTCTTTATTTTTCTGTCTTCATTTTTTCTTTCTTTCTTTCTTTTTTTTTTTTTTTTTTTGGAAACAGACTCTCACTCTGTTGCCCAGGTTGGAGTGCAGTGGCGCGATCTCGGCTCACTGCAACCTCCACCTCCTGAGTTCAAGAGATTCTCCTGCCTCAGCCTCCCCAGTCGCTGGGATGACAAGCATGTGCCACCCCACCCAGTTAATTTTAGTATTTTTAGTAGAGACGGGGTTTCACCATGTTGGCCAGGCTGGTCTCGAACTCCCAACCTCACGATCCACCCGCCTCGGCCTCCCGAAGTGCTGGGATGACAGGCGTGAGCCACTGTGCCTGGCCGGCGTGGTTGCTTTCTTTGCCCGCTGGGACAGGCCGCTGCAGAGTCTCCTGAGGGTCCCACTCATGTTTGTCAAACACCCTTAACACCTCTGTTAGCAGCAGTAAAAAGAATCCAGAGGCCTCCTCCTGGGTCATGGTGCCTCGGGGACCAGCTTGGGGCTGGCACGCAAAGAGACTTTTCGTTCCTCCGCCCTGCCATGGGGTGCCTGAGAGCCTCACCTGCCTCAGGGACCACCCCTTCCCCAGGGTGGGGAAATCTCCCTGGGCCTCTCAGGACGTGTTACCTAGAGGATCCCGGCTGGGAATCAAGGCTTCGAATCTCCCTACCGTTCGGTCCAGGGGCGTCTCCAGCCTCTATCATTTGAGGCTGTCTGCTGGGGGTGCTCAGTGTCTCCTGACCCGTTGCCAGGCGCCTCGGGGCTCCCGGGAAATTCAGCATCTTTACGATGGAAGAGTGTCAAGGATCCCACAAGCAGCAACTTTTACGCAAACGGAATGCGATACAGGGGGAGTGACAGGTGCGGGGGCTCAGCCTGGAATCCCAGCACTTTTGGGGGCCGAGGTTGGAGGATCACCTGAGGTCAGGAGTTCGAGACCAGCCTGGCCAATGTGGTGAAACCCCATCTCTACTGAAAATACAAAATGAGCCGGGCGTGGTGGCAGGTGCCTGTCACCCCAGCTACTCGGGAGGCTGAGGCAGGAGAATGGCGTGA
>NW_016821672.1:31070-35388 GCF_001698545.2 Rhinopithecus bieti | reverse complement strand
GGCAAGGTGGCTCACACCTGTCATCCCAGCACTTTGGGAGGCCAAGGCGGGCAGATCACTTGAGGTCAAGAGATTGAGACCATCCTGGCCAACATGGCAAAACCCCCCTCTCTAGTAAAATAAAACATTAGCCAGGCATGCTGGCAGGTGCCTGTAATCCCAGCTTCTCGGGGGGCTGAGGCAGGAGAATAGTTTGAACGTGGGAGGCAGAGGTTACAGTGAGCCAGGCTGGCGCCAGTGCACTCCAGCCTGGGTCACAAGAGCAAAACTCCGTCCCCCCCCCCAAAAAAAAGATATCTTAGTGGTCAGGTGTGGTGGCTCACGCCTGTCATCCCAGCACTTTGGGAGGCCGAGGCGGGTGGATCACCTGAGGTCAGGAGTTCGAGACCAGCCTGGCCAACATGGTGAAACCTCGTCTCTAGTAAAAATAAAAAAATTAACCAGGCGTGGTGGCAGGTGCCCGTAATCCCAGCTTCTCCCAAGGCTGAGGCAGCAGAATTGCTTGAAGCCGGGAGGCAGAGGGTGCAATGAGCTGAGATGGTGCCATTGCACTCCAGCCTGGGCGACAGAGCGAGATTCTGTCTCAAAAAACAAAACAAAACAACAAGAAAAGAAAAAGAAAAAAGAAGGGAAAGGAGGGAGGGAGGGAGGAGACAGAGAGATGCAGGAAGGAGACGGGGACAGAGGGAGGAAGAGAGAGGAAAGGAGGAAGGAAGGAAGAAAGGGAGGGAGGGAGGAAGGAAGAAAGGGAGGGAGGAAGGAAGAAAGGGAGGGAGGGAGGAAGAGAGGGAAGGAGGGAAGGAAGGAAAAAAGGAAGGAAATCAAGGAAGGAAAGGAGACAGGGAGAGAGAGGAAAGGCAGGAAGGAGGAAGGGAGGGAAGAAAAAAGAAGGGAAGGAAGGAAGGGAGGGAGGAAGGAGACAGGGAGGGAGGAAGGAAGGAAGGAGACAGGAAGAGAGGGAGGGAGGGGGCAAGAAACTTGAGCGAAGTTTCCAGGCGGGTCGTGGCCTTGCTGTTGGAAGCCTCGGGGCCTGTTTCATCGTGAGGCGTTCCCAGATGGCGAGGAGAGAGAACCAAGGCTTTGGGGGCCCCTCCCAAGGTGCCCTCTACCCCGGCTGTAACTTCCCCCACCTGCTGTGGTCCCTGTGAGGGGGCGGCGGGGGGGTTGAGGAAGCCCTGACCCCACCCAGAGGGAGGGTGAGGTCCTGGCCCCACTTTGGAGTTCTCTCTGTTAAACCAGGGCCTGGTGCTTCGGTGAGGATTCAGGAGGCAGAGGTGGCCTCAGGGACGGGTGGCCTTGGACATGCCTGTGCCCCTGGATCGGGTGGGGAGGGCTCTGCAATATTTTAATGTGACCATTTCCCTCCAGGAAAAAAAAAAAAAACAAAGAGGCAGGAAGTCAGACCCACCTCCCTAAGTCCCCGCAGAGGCCAACAGCTTTCAAAGCTTCTCCTCTTTCCTGGACGAGCTGCTGACCACACCGCACCCCTGGGCTGCCCACTGCTTCCCCCGCCCAGCATCCTTCCTGCCTCATTCTGTGAATCACAGGGTCAAGGTCTCCCTTGGGTCAGTGACTTCCAGCAACCAGAAGACAGAGCAGACACCTCCGAGATGCCGGGTGCCCTCTCCTCTGTAACGAAATCCTGACTCATTAGGACGCCTGGGCTTCAACCAACTGCGCATTGTACGTCTTTTTTTTTTTTTTTTTCCTTCTCTTTTGCTTCCACCAACCCTTGCAGTGTGTTTGGGGACCCGGGTGTCTCCTGTCAACTGTCTACAGACAGGCCGAAACGTTGACTGCAGCCCAGGAGGCGAGGGGTGCACCCAGGCCCCACCAAAGTCTCCCACACAGGTTTTGTTTTGTGTTTTTAACATGGACTTTTCGCTCTTGTCGCCCACGCCGCAGTGCAGAGGCGCGATCTCGGCTCACGGCCACCTCCGCCTCCCGGGTTCAAGCGATTCTCCTGCCTCAGCCTCCTGAGGAGCTGGGATGACAGAGACCTGCCACCACGCCCAGAAAAGGAAGTTGGAAACGATGGGGATGTCAACTGGATGTCACCTCACGGCTAACCGCTTCCTTATTTTTTTAAATCGGATATATTTAACCTACAAACAAGATGTGTTGGTACAGAATTGACTCCTCAACAATGTGGGGGTACAGAATTGACTCCTCAACAAGTGGGGGACACTGCCATCTCCTGCAGTCAAAAATCCAAGTATACGGCGGGGCGCGGTGGCTCACGCCTGTCATCCCAGCACTTTGGGAGGCCGAGGCGGGCAGATCACAAGGTCAGGAGTTCAAGACCAGCCTGAACAACATGGTGAAACCCCGTCTCTACTAAAAATGCAAAAATTAGCCGGGCGTGGAGGCAGGTGCCTGTCATCCCAGCTACTCGGGAGGCTGAGGCAGGAGAATCACTTGAACCCGGGAGGCGGAGGTCGCAGTGAGCCGAGATCGTGCCACTGCACTCCAGCCTGGGTGACAGATCAAGATTCTGTCTCAAAAACAAAACAAAACAAAAAACAAAAAAGTAGCCAGGCGTGGTGGCAGACACCTGTCATCCCAGCTACTCGAGAGACTGAGGCAGGAGAATTGCTTGAACCTGGGAGGTGGAGGTTGCAGTGAGCTGAGATCGCGCCACTGCACTCCAGCCTGGGTGACAGAGTGAGACTCCATCTGAAAAAAAAAAAAATTAATACAAACACCTTTGCACAGTCGGGTCAGCTTTTTTTTTTTCCATGGTAACATCTTACAAAATGAGGGTGACAATGTTGCAACCCAGAGATTGATACAATCTTACTTAGGTCTTCCCAGTATTACTAAGCATTCCGTTCTAAGTAATTTTATCACGTGTAGAAAATAACCCTTTAGATGATCTGTCATTCTACTATAAAGACACAGGCACACGTATGTTTATTGCAGCACTGTTCACAATAGCCAAGACTTGGAACCAACCCAAATGCCCATCAAGGATACACTGCAGAAAGAAAATGTGGCACAGACACACCGTGGAATACTATGCAGCCATCAAAAAGGATGAGTTCATGTCCTTTGCAGGGACATGGGTGAAGCTGGAAACTGTCATTCTCAGCAAACTCACAGACACAGAAAACCAGACACCTCATGTTCTCACTCATCAGTGGGAGTTGAACAATGAGAACACATGGACACAGGGAGGGGAACATCACACACCGGGGCCTGTCGGGAGCTGAGGGGCTGGGGAAGGGAGAGCATCGGAACAAATACCTAATGCATGCGGGGCTTAAAACCTAGATGACGACTTGATGGGTGCAGCAAACCACCATGGCACGTGTGTAGCCACTTAACAAACCTGCATGTTCTGCACATGTATCCCAGAACTTCAAGTAAACTAAAATAAAAATAGAAATAAAAAACAAAGAAAACAACCCTTTAAAAACCAACACCGGCGGGGCGCGGTGGCTCACGCCTGTCATCCCGGCACTTTGGGAGGCCGAGACGGGCGGATCAGGAGGTCAGGAGATCGAGACCATCCTGGCTAACACGGTGAAACCCCGTCTCTACTGAAAATACAAAAATTAGTCGGGTGTGATGGCGGGTACCTGTGATCCCAGCTACTTGGGAGGCTGAGGCAGGAAAATCGCTTGAATCTGGGAGGTGGAGGTTGCACTGAGCTGAGATCGCGCCACTGCACTCCAGCCTGGGTGACAGAGCGAGACTCCGTTTAAAAAAAAAAAATTAGCTGGACACGATGGCAGGTGTCTGTAGTCCCAGCTACTCGGGAGACTGAGTCAGGAGAATCACTTGAACTCGGGAAGCAGAGGTTGCAGTGAGCCGAGATCGTGCCATGGCACTGCAGTCTGGATGACAGAGCTCAAAATAAGCAAATAAATAAAATAAGCAAAACAAGCAAATAAAAATAAATAAATAAATAAATAAAATGGTCCCCACCAGGCACGGTGGCTCACACCTGTAATCCCAGCACCTTAGGAGGCCGGCATTTTGCCTGAGGTCAGGAGTTCGACACCAGCCTGGCCAACATGACAAAACCCTGTCTCTACTAAAAACACAAAAATTAGCCGGGCCTGGTGGCCGGCACACCTGTCCTCACAGCTACTCGGGAGGCTGAAGCGGGAGAATGTCTTGAACCCGGGAGGCGGAGGTTGCAGTGAGCCGAGATCGCAGCACTGCACTCCAGCCTGGGCCACAGAGAGAGACTCCATCTAAATAAAATAAAATAAAAATAAAAATGAAAGAAAATGATCCCATCCCCCCAGACTCAGGGTGGAGGGGAGGTGTTGGGTTTGTTTTGTTTTTTTGATTTTGTTTTGTTTTTTTT
>NW_016821672.1:26671-30575 GCF_001698545.2 Rhinopithecus bieti | reverse complement strand
TTTTTTTTTTTTTTGAGACAGAGTCTTGCTGTGTTGCCCAGGCTGGAGTGCAGTGGCACAATCTGGGCTCTCCGCAAGCTCCGCCTCCCAGCTACTGAGGAGGCTGAGGCAGGAGAATCGCTTGAACCCCAGGAGGCGGAGGTAGCAGTGAGCTGAGATCGCGCCACTGCACTCCAGCCTGGGCAACACAGCAAGACTCTGTCTGAAACAGAAAAAGTAAAAAAATAAGCTGGACATGATGGCAGGTGCCTGTCATCCCAGCTACTCGGGAGGCTGAGGCATCCCGTGTGAGGATGTTGAGGGGTGCACAGTGGCCAGGTAAGTGGGATGGGACATGGCTTCAGTTAACCCTCCTCTGGGGTTCTGTCCACTGCTCTCCCCCAGCCTGGGTGATGAGTGGAGACCTCTGGTCTCCCTCCGGTGACGCAGCCGTCCTGTTTGGCTGCTGGAGCAGACTCAGGCCTTGCCAATCTCCATGCCAGAGGCTGCACCTTGATCACAATGTCCTGTCCCTGTCCTGGAGGTCAGGAATCTGAGATCAAGGTGTCTCAGGGTCAGGCCGGGCGTGGTGGCTCACTCCTGTAATCCCAGCACTTTGGGAGGCTGAGGTGGACGGATCACGAGATCAAGAGTTCAAGACCTGCCTGGTCAACATGGTGAAGCCTCGTGTCTACTAAAAAACTACAAAAAATTAGCCAGGCGTGGTGACAGATGCCTGTAATCCCAGCTACTGTGGAGGCTGAGGTAGGAGAATGGCTTGAACCCAGGCGGCGGAGGTTGCGGTGAGCCGAGATGGCGCCACTGCACTCCAGGCTGGGTGACAGAGCGAGACTCCATCTCAAAAAAAAAAAAAAAGAAAAGAAAAGAAAAGGAATCTCAGCGATTCCGCCCCGTTTCCCCAGGCAGCCTGGGAACGAGGGGACTGCAGAGTCTGTGACCGGAGGCGTTTTCACTGGGAAAGTTCTCCAGGAAAGCCCCTGATCTCAGGCAATAGTGGGGTCACGGAACCCAGGCCTGCCTGGGCTGGACGGTAAGGTCTGCCTGGAGCCAGGAACTAGCCGCAGAGGTCCCTGCAAGACCCGCCTAGGGAAGGTGTCGCTGAGACGTTCCATGACCAGTCGGTCTCTCAGACTGCGTGCGGACTCCTCGCTCTTGCCCTGGGCTCTCGGAGGGCGGAAGGAAATGCAGGTCTGTCCAGGGGAAATGAAGGAGCTGCTAACCCCCCCACCCCAGCCTCCCCTCCGTGAGGCTGACTCCGGGGTCCCCGGTCCTGAAATGCCGCTGACTCTGCTACTGCTCAGACCCACTTCTGTCTGGACTTGACATACCACCCCCTGGAGCACTGCTAAAAGGGGTCTTGGGGAGGAGGGGCCCCAACTGTGCTCAGTTTTATTTATTCATTTTTGAGATGGAGCCTCACTCAGTCGCCCAGGCTGGAGGGCAGTGACGTGATCTTGGCTCACCGCAAGCTCTGCCTCCCGGGTTCAAACCATTCTCCCGCCTCACCTCCTGTGGAGCTGTTATTCGAGGCGCTCGCCACCACACCTGGCTAATTTTTATATTTTTAGTAGAGACGGGGTTTCGCCATGTTGGTCAGGCTGGTCTCGAACTCCTGACCTCGTGATCCGCCCGCCTCGGCCTCCCTAACTGGTGAGATGACAGGCGTGAGCCACCGCGCCCGGCCGTGTGTTGTACCGTAGATCTCTTGAATTTGTCTATCCTGCAAAACCGCCTCCCGGGGTTCAAACGATTCTCCTGCCTCAGCCTCCCGAGTAGCTGGGATTCCACGCCGGGCTAATTTGTGTATTTTTAGTAGAGACGGGGGTTTCACCATGTTGGCCAGGCTGCTCTCGAACTCCTGACCTCGTGATCTGCCCGCCTCGGCCCCGCGTCTTGACATTCTTAAGGATTTGTCTGGCCTTTTCCAGGTACGCAGATCTCCTTCCGCGGATCTCAGCTGCTTGCCAGGGAGCCCACGCATTGACTGCTTTCCCCACCCCCCAAATTCACATCCACCTGGAGCCTGTGAATAGAATCTTAATTGGAAATAGAGTATTGGCACATGTCCTTTAGTTAAGGGATCTGGAGATGAGATCATGCTGGAGCAGGGTGGACCCTCAATGGAATGACAGGTGCCCTGCTAAGAGACACAAGAGGAGACACAGACACAGAGGAGGAGGCCACGTGGAGACGGAGGCAGAGACTGCAGTGATGCGGCCACAAGCCCAGGGATGCTGGGAGCCCCCAGGAGCTGGGAGAGGCAGGAGGATCCTCCCCTAGAGCCTCTGGAGGGAGGAAGGTCCTCAGACACCTGCATCTCACACTCCTGGTCTCCAGGATGGACGGGCGATGAATCCCTGCTGTTTTCATGCTCTACCTTGTCATCATTCATAACAACAACCCCAGCAAAACTTCTAGAGTCGCAACCTTCCTCCTTTCCTTCTCGTCACACTCCCTTCCGACCCCTCATTCTGGCCTTCGGGAACCCGTCCTGGGTCGTGGGAGGGAGGGGCTTGGCCACCTGGAGGCGTTCCGGACCTCCTCCTGCACATACTTTGATCTCTGCTTTCTCAGAACCCGCCTGCCACAGACACAGCCTCAAACTGACTTCCCAGGCTCTGGAAGTTTTATTACTTTTTTATTTTTATTTTTATTTTTTTCTTTTGAGACGGAGTCTCACTCTGTCGCCCGGGCTGGAGTGCAGTGGCCGGATCTCAGCTCGCTGCAAGCTCCGCCTCCCGGGTTTACACCATTCTCCTGCCTCAGCCTCCCGAGTAGCTGGGACTACAGGCGCCCGCCACCTCGCCCGGCTAGTTTTTTGTATTTTTTTAGTAGAGACGGGGTTTCACCGTGTTAGCCAGGATGGTCTCGATCTCCTGACCTCGTGATCCGCCCGTCTCGGCCTCCCAAAGTGCTGAGATGACAGGCGTGAGCCACCGCGCCCGGCCGCCCAGCTAGTTTTTTATATATTTTTTGTAGAGACGGGGTTTCACCGTGTTTGCCAGGATGGTCTTGATCTCCTCACCTCATGATCTGCCCGTCTCAGCCTCCCACAGTGCTGGGATGACAGGTGTGAGTCACTGCGCCCGGCCCTTTTGTGTTTTTAGCAGAGACGGGGTTTCACCATGTTGGCCAGGCTGGTCTCGAACTCCCGACCTCAAGTGACCCACCTGCCTCGGCCTCCCACAGCGCTGGGATGACAGGCGTGCGCCACCACACCCGGCCTGATATTTGTATGTAACTCCATCCTGCTAACCCAGACGCGTCTCCAAGGCTGAGGTCATGCGTCGAGCCACAGCCAGGGTGTCCCAGAGAAAACTTCTGTTTTGTGTTCAGAGGTTCTGAAAAGCAAAGCTGCCCTCACCTGACAGTCATGTGGGCACCGCCTGGGTCCCTCAGGGGCTGTCGCAGGCGGCACGTTGACTTACGGGCCGGTGACACGGGGCCTGTCTTGGTCACCGGCTCCCGGGGGAGCAGCTGGTCACAGAGATAGCAAATCACCTGTTTCCCTGGGCAAGCGTCAGCTCCGTTTTCTCAACACGAAGGAAGTCTTGAGAAAGAGGCTGGCTGTGAAACCTTCTTATCGCTGCCCCTGCCTGAACCCAGAGACGTGGGTGAGATTGTGAAATTCATATCGGTCTGATCACAGGAGCCACGGGCCTCTGAGGAAACGGGTGATTTCTTCATGGTTTTGACCCAGGGTCGGTCGGGTCAGGCTGCTTCGAATCTCCGTGGGAATCGCCTGGCTGCTGTGTCCGTCCTGAGCGCCCACCTCCGGCGTTTCTACGTTGCCTTCAGCACGGATTTGAGGCACGTGGTCTGGGGAAATGCCCTGCCCTCCCCACCCCTGCCACCGCCCTCCTCCCCTCCCCTCCCCTTCTCCACCTCCGCCCCTCCCCTCCTC
>NW_016821672.1:21012-24205 GCF_001698545.2 Rhinopithecus bieti | reverse complement strand
TTGCTTCCTTCCTCTCTCTCCTTTCTTTCCTTCCTTCCTTCCTTCCTTCCTTCCTTCCTTCCTCTCTTCCTTCCTTCCTTCCTCCCTCTCTCTCTCTCTCTCCTTCTTTCGTTGCTTCCTTCCTCTCTCTCCTTTCTTTCCTTCCTTCCTCTCTCTCCTTTCTTTCCTTCCTTCCTCTCTCTCCTTTCTTTCCTTCCTTCCTCTCTTTCTTTCTCTTTCCTTCTTTCTGTCTTTCTTTCCTTTCTTTCCCTTCCTCCTTCCTTCCTTCTTCCTTCCTTCCTTCCTTCCTTCTCCTTCCCTTTTCTTAGAGACTGCGTCTCGCTATGTGACCCAGGCCGGCCTCTAACTCCTGACCTCAAGTGATCTTCCAGCCTCTACCTCCCGAAGTGCTGGGATTACAGGCGTGAACCACCCCTCTTGGCCTCATTTTTTTTTTCCTCCCTTTTTTTAAAGGCAGAATTACATGCTGGAGTGCAGCAGCGTGATCTTAGCTTACGGCAACCTCCAGCTCCCAGACTCAAGCGATCCTCCCACCACAGCCTCCCCAGTAGCTGGGGCAACAGGAACACACGCTACCATGTCCAACTAATTTTTTTCTTGGGGGGGGGATGGGGTCTCACTATGTTGGTCTCACTATGTTGCCCAGGCTAGCCTGAGACGTCTGGACTCGAGGGATCCTGCTGCCTCAGCCTCCCAAAGTGCTGGGATTATAAGTGTGAGCCACCACACCCGGCCCAGACAGCTTCTAAAGCTCTTCCCACGTCTCAAGGTGTGGTCCATGTGAGCATTACCCCAACCACCTGTGAACTGCTGGGCGGTCCTTGGCCATTGCTGCCCTCTAGTGACTGATGACATATGCTCCTGTCTGCAGCCGTCCCTGCCAGTCCCCGACCAGTAACCAGGGACGCTTCATAACAGGAATTGGGGCCAGGTGCGGTGGCTCACGCCAGTCATCCCAGCACTTCGGGAGGCCCAGACGGGCGGATCACCTGAGGTCGGGAGTTTGCCAACCTGACCAACAAGGAGAAAGCTGGTATCCACGAAAAATGCAAAATGAGCTGGGTGTGGTGGCGGGCACCTGTAAACCCAGCTACTCGGGAGCCTGAGGCAGGAGAATCGCTTGAACCCGGGAGGTGGAGGTTGTGGTGAGCCGAGAGCGTGCTATTGCGCTCCAGCCTGGGCAATAAGAGTGGAACTCTGTCTCAAAAAAATAACAATAATAAAATAATAAAAATAGGGTTTTTTCCTAGTTCTGCAGACCGGAAGTCTGAGGTGTAGGTGTCTCAGGGCCATGCTCCCTCCGGAGGCTCTAGGGGAGGCTCCTTCCTGCCTCTCCCAGCTGCTGGGGTCTCCAGGCGTCCCTGGGCTTGTGGCCGCATCACTCCAGTCTCTGCCTCCATCTCCACGTGGCCTCCCCCTCTGTGTCTGTGTCTCCTCTTCTGTCTCTGAGAAGGACACCTGTCATTGCATTTAGGGCCCACCCTAATCCAGAATGATCCAACCTCAAGGTCCTTAATGTAATCACACCTGCAAAGACCCTGTTTCCAAATATCCAAATAAGGTCTTACTCACAGGCTCTGAGTAAATGTTTCTGGGGGCCACTATTCTATCCACTACAATTATATCCAGTTTCTTCTGGGAGGCTCTAGGGGAGGCTCCTTCCTGCCTCTCCCAGCTCCTGGGGGCTCCAGGTATCCCTGGGCTTGTGGCTGCATCACTCCAGTCTCTGCCTCCGTCTCCACGTGGCCTCCCCCTCCGTGTCTGTCTCTCCTCTTCTGTCTCTGAGAAGGACACCTGCCATTGATTTAGGGCCCGCCCTAAATTCAGGACAATCTCATCTTCAGATTCTTTTTTTTTTTTTGAGACAGATTGTCCCTCTGTCTCCCAGGCTGGAGTGCAATGGCGCGATCTCGGCTCACTGCCACCTCCGCCTCCCAGGTTCAAGCGATTCTCCTGCCTCAGTTTCCTCAGTAGCTGGGATTACAGGCACCTGCTACCACGCCTGGCTAATCTGTGTATTTTTAGTAGAGACGAAGTTTCATCATGTTGGCCAGGCTGGCCTTGAACACTTGACCTCAGGTGTTCCACCCGCCTCGGCCTCCCAAAGTGCTGAAGTTACAGGTGTGAGCCACCGCACCCACCTCATCTTCAAATTCTTTTTTTTTTTTTTTTTTTTTTTTTTTTTTTTTTGAGAGGGAGTCTCGCTCTGTCACCCAGGCTGGAGGGCAGTGGCCGGATCTCAGCTCACTGCAAGCTCCGCCTCCCGGGTTTACGCCATTCTCCCGCCTCAGCCTCCGAGTAGCTGGGACGACAGGCGCCGCCACCACGCCCGGCTAGTTTTTTTGTATTTTTAGTAGAGACGGGGTTTCACCGTGTTCGCCAGGATGGTCTCGATCTCCTGACCTCGTGATCCGCCCGCCTCGGCCTCCCAAAGTGCTGGGATGACAGGCTTGAGCCACCGCGCCCGGCCCAAATTCTTTACTTCATTACATCTGCAAAGACCTTATTTTCAAATAACATCCCATTCTGAGGTTAACGTGAACATACATTTTAGGGATCAGCGTTCAACCCACTAGAATCTTGGAGCTGAAAATCTCTCAGTGGGCAGTTTTGGAGGAAGGACATGGCTGTCTCCACTGTGTGGATGTTGAGTGGCTGAACCAGGGGCATGCAGGAAAACCAGGGATCCTCCGAAAGCTGCCCGGTGACCACAAAGGGCTCAGCAGGGCCCCACAGCTAAACAGCTCCATGAAATGAGTGCTGAACTTTGAGGTGACTCATGGCCCAATCATAGCGTGTCATCGAGAAAGAAAAAGATCCTTACAGGGTCTTTCTTTGGGGAGCTACCCTGTAAAAAGAAAAAAAAAAATAGCACAGTTAAGATGGTAAGTGGGCCAGGTGCGGTGACTGACACCTGTCATCCCAGCACTTTGGGAGGCCGAGGCAGGTGGATCATGAGGTCAGGAGATCAAGACCAGCCTGGCCAACATGGTGAAACCCCGTCTCTACTAAAAATAGAAAAATCAGCCGGGTGTGGTGGCGGGCGCCTGTCATCCCAGCTGCTTGGGAGGCTGAGACAGGAGAATCGTTTGAACCTGAGAGGTGGAGGTCGCCTTGACCCGAGATGGCACCACTGCACTCCAGCCTGGGCGACAGAGTGAGACACTGTCTCAAAAAAAAAAAAAAAAAAAAA
>NW_016821672.1:16546-18228 GCF_001698545.2 Rhinopithecus bieti | reverse complement strand
ATCTATCTATCTATCTATCTATCTATCATCTATGTATCTATCATCTATGTATGTATGTATGTATCTATCTATGTGTCTATCCATGTATCTATCTAGTCTATCTATCTATCATCTATCTTCCCTCTATCATCTATCTATTAATCATCTATTTATCTATCATCTATCAATGATCTACTATCTATCTATCTATCTATTGATGTATCTATGTATCTATCTATATGTCTATCTATCTATCATCTATCTACATGTCTATCTAGTCTATCTATCTATGTGTCTATCTATTATCTATCTATCATCTATCTATCTGGCTATCTATCATCTATCTATATATCTGTCTATCATCTATGTATGTATGTATCTATCTATGTATCTAACATCTGTCATCTATCATGTATCTATGTATCTATGTATGTACATATGTATGTATGTATCTATGTGTCTATCTATCCATCTATCTATGATCTATCATCTGTCATCTATCATCTATGTGTGTATATATGTATCTATCTGTCTATCTGTGTGTCTATCCATCTGTCTATCTAGTCTATCATCTATCTTCCATCTATCATCTATCTACATGTCTATCTATCTATCTATCTATCTATCTCTATCTATCTATCTACCTATTTATCTATCATCTATCTATCTTCCATCTATCATCTATCTATCAATCATCTATTTATCATCTATCATCTATCTATCGTCGATCTACTGTCTATCTATATCTATCTAAGATTTTGTATCTTTAGCAGAGACGGAGTTTCACCGTGTTAGCCAGGCTGGCCTCGAACTCCTGACCTCATGATCCGCCCGCCTCGGCCTCCCAAAGTGCTGGGATTACAGGAATGAGCCACCGCACCCGGCCACAGCTCTTTTTTTTCTTTTCTTTTCTTTTTTTTTTGAGATGGACTCTTGCTCTGTCACCCAGGCTGGAGTGCAGTGGCACGATCTCGGCTTACTGCAACCTCCGCCTCCTGGGTTCAAGTGATTCTCCTGCTGCAGGCTCCCAAATAGCTGGGATTTTAGGTGCCTGCCACCACACCTGACTTTGTGTGTGTGTGTGTGTATTTTTAATAGAGATGAGATTTTCCCATGTTGGCCAAGTTGGTTTTGAACTTCTGACCTCAAGTGATCTGCCTGCCTTGGTCTCGCAAAGTGCTGGGATTCCAGGCATGAGCCACCGCGCCGGCCACGGCTCCTCTCTGTTGCCCAGGTTGGAGTGCAATGGCACAGTCTTGGCTCACTGCAGCCTTTGGCTTCCTGGTTCAAGCGATTTTCCTGCCTCAGCCTCCTGAGTCACTGGGATTACAGGCGCCGGCCACCACGCCCAGCTTTTTTTTTTTTTTTTTTTCTTTTATATTTTTAGTAGAGACGGGGTTTCACCATATTGGCCAGGCTGGTTTTGAACTCCTGACCTCAAGTGATCCGCCTGCTTTGGCCTGGCAAAGTGCTGGGAGGCACGGCCACCGCGCCCGGCTTCTGCTGTCTCTTTTTTTTTTTTTTGAGACGGAGTCTGGCTCTGTCGCCCAGGCTGGAGTGCAGTGGCCGGATCTCGGCTCACTGCAGGCTCTGCCTCCTGGGTTCACACCATTCTCCTGCCTCAGCCTCCTGAGTAGCTGGGACTACAGGCGCCCACCACGTCGCCCGGCTAATTTTTTGTATTTTTTAGTAGAGACGGGGTT
>NW_016821672.1:6110-15524 GCF_001698545.2 Rhinopithecus bieti | reverse complement strand
AAAAAAAAAAAAAAAAAAAAAAAGTAAGGTTTATTTGGCTCATAATTCTGCAGAGTGTACAGGAATCATGGTTTCAGTGTCTGCTGCTGGTGAGAACCTCAGCAACTTCCACTCCTGGGGGGAGAGCAAGGGGAGCTGGTGTTACATGGTGGGAGAGGTGGCAAGAGGCAGGGAAGGAGGTACCAGCCTCTTTTTCTTTCTACTTTTTTTTCTTTTGGAGACAGAGTCTCACTCTGTCACCCAGGCTGCAGTGCAGTGGCGCGATCTTGGCTCATTGCAACCTCTGCCTCCCGGGTTCAAGCGATTCTCCTGCCTCAGCCTCCTGAATAGCTGGGACTGCAGGTGCACGCTGGCAGGCCCAGCTAATGTTTTGTATTTTCATACAGACGGGGTTTTACCGTGTTGCCCAGGCTGGTCTGGAACTCCTGAGCTCAGGTGATCCACCCGCCTCAGCCTCCCAAAGTGCTGGGATCACAGGCATGACCCACCATGCCTGGCCTTCTCCTGATTCAAACACCTCCTGCCAGGTCCCACCTCCAACCCGGAGAACCAAATTTCAACCTGAGATTGACAACAGACCAACAACCAAACTATATCATCCCTTTGTCCTCTACAAGGAACCAGACCTGCTAAAAACTGGGTTTTTAGACCAGAGAGGCCTGGGCTCTCATTTCTCTCACCTCAAGTGCTGTACAATAATAAATCATTTTTTTTTTTTTGAGACGGAGTCTCGCTCTGTCGCCCGGGCTGGAGTGCAGTGGCCGGATCTCAGCTCACTGCAAGCTCCGCCTCCCGGGTTCCCGCCATTCTCCTGCCTCAGCCTCCCGAGTAGCTGGGACTACAGGCGCCCGCCACCGTGCCCAGCTAATTTTTTCTATTTTTAGTAGAGACGGGGTTTCACCATGTTAGCCAGGATGGTCTCGATCCGCCCGATTCGGCCTCCCAAAGTGCTGGGATTACAGGCGTGAGCCACTGCGCCCGACCATGAATTTTTTTTTTTTTTTAAATGAGATGGAGTTTCGCTCTTGTGGCCCGGGCTGGAGTGCAATGGTGCAATCTCAGCTCTCCGGGTCAGTGATTTAAGGAGGAGGCTAGACAGTGCCTCAGTGGTTGGGTTGGAAGGAGATGCACAAGCTTCTTGGAGTCTAAGCATCTTTGCTAAATATCACTTTTTTTGAGAAAGAGAGATGGGATCTTACTTTGTCACCAGGCTGGAGCGCAGTGGTGCAATCACAGGTTACTGTTACCTTGAACTCTACTGATCCTCCCACCTCAGCCTCCCAGATAGCTGGGACTACAGGCACAAGCCACCATGCCCAGCTAACTTTTGCATTTTTTTTGTAGAGATAGGGTCTCGCTCTGTTGCCCAGGTCTTAAACTGCTGTCTCAAGCAATCCTCCTACTTTGGCGTCCCAAAGTGTTAGAAATACAGGCATGAGCCACGGCGCCCAGCCAAAGATCACGTTTTTATTATTTATTATTATTATTATTTGAGATGCAATCTTGCTGTGTCACCCAGGTTGCTGTGCAATGGCGTGATCTCGGCTCACTGGGATGACAGGTGTACGCCACCACGGCTGGGTCAATTTCTGCATTTTTAGTTGAGATGGGGTTTCACCATGTTGGCCAGGCTGGTCTGGAACTCCTGACCTCAGGTCGTCCACCCACCTTGGCCTCCCAAAGTGCTGGGATGACAGGCATGAGCCACCGTGCCTGGACCCAAATATCATGTTTTTAAATAAAAACGTAGACAATGATATAAAGGCTCAGTGTCTCGGAGGCGGAGATGTCCACGCCATTCCCACACCCACCGGGCCTCAGGTAATTTCCTTCACGGTCAACACCTCTCCGCCGTAGCTCTTCCCTTCCTCTGGGGTGAATTCCTCCCAGATGATCTGAGAAAAAGAAGGAGGGTTCAGGCTGACAGATCTTCACAGCTGAGCCTGGGACTCAGAAGGCGGTGTTTATTTTTATTTTCCCCCCTCGAGACAGAGTCTTGCTCTGACGCCCAGGCTGGAGTGCAGTGGTGCGACCTCAGCCTCCTGAGTTCAAGCCATTCTCCTGCCTCAGCCTCCTGAGGATTACAGGCGTGCACCACCACGCCCAGCTAATTTTTGTATTTTTAGTACAGATGGGCTTTCACCATGTTGGTCAGGCTGGTCTCGAACTCCTGACCTTGAGATGATCCACTCGCCTCGGCCTCCCAAAGTGCTGGGATGACAGGCGTGAGCCACTGCACCCGGCCAGCGGTTTTTCCTGGGGTAAAGATCTGAGACAGACCCACCCATGCGGCCTCATAGTTGACAATGAACAGGGTGGCCTTTGGAAGAGCTTGTGAGCGTGAGACCTGGGCAGGGTGCAGCAGGTGCTAAGGCCCTGGGGCCGATGGAGCTCGGAGAAGGGAAGGTTGAAGCCTGAAGCTGTTATCCTGGCACCTCGACGTGGGGGACCCCTGGGGGTCAGTGGAAAGTGGGGGCCGGAGAGGAGGCTGGCGTGCGGGTGGAAGGTAACAGAATGACAGATGGCCGGGTCTAGGACAGGGGTGTGCAAGTGGCAACTGGAAGGGTGTTACCTATATGTCAGGAAAGAGGGCGCTGGGGGCAGCCCTGGGCTGGATGTGGAGCTCCCCATGGGAGGAAGACAGCCCTGAGGTGCAGAGAGGTGGGTGGGAGAGGGGCACCCCTGGGCTCTTGGGATGTGGGTCACACAGGTCCCTCACCCTTAGTCACCCTCCCTGGAGCCTTGCTGTTGAGTCTGTCTCTTTGCCTCTTTTCTCTGTCTCCCTCTCTCTCTCTTTCCTTCCCCTCTCACCATCTTCCACCCCCGTCTTCCTGTGTGTCTACCTCTGTTGGGTTCAGTCTCTCTGTTTCTCTTTCATCTGTGGGTCTCTGTCTCGGATACCCGGCACCAATGACATGTCCCTGTGACTCGGGGACTAGGCTACAGTCCCCAGTAATTGAATCAAACCCTGACTCAGGGGCTGCTATGAAGGTGCTTTGTAGATGTGAAGTTCACAGTCAGCTGATTCCCAGGAAAAAAGATTGGACTAGAGAATGTGGGTGGGCCTTATCTAATAAGTCAAAGGTCTACAGGGAAAGGGTGGGCCTTACCTAATTAATAAGCTGAAGGTCTAAAGGGGGAAGGGTGGGTCTCATCCAATCAGTTGAAGGTCTAAAGGGGAAGGGTGCGTCTCATCTAATCAGTTGAAGGTCTAAACGGGAAGGGTGGGTGTCATCTAATCAGTTGAAGTTCTAAAGGGGGAAGGGTGGGCCTCATCTCAGTCAAAGGTCTAAAGGAGAAGGGTGGGCCTCATCTAATCAGTTGAAGATCTAAAGGGGAAAGGATGGGCCTCATCTAGAAGGCCTAAAGGGGGAAGGGTGGCCCTCATCTAATCAGTCAAAGGTCTAAAGGAGAAGGGTGGGCCTCATCTAATCAGTTGAAGATCTAAAGGAGAAAGGATGGGCCTCATCTAGAAGGCCTAAAGGGGGAAGGGTGGGCCTCATCTAATCAGTCAAAGGTCTAAAGGAGAAGGGTGGGCCTCATCTAATCAGTTGAAGATCTAAAGGGGAAAGGATGGGCCTCATCTAGAAGGCCTAAAGGGGGAAGGGTGGGCCTCATCTAATCAGTCAAAGGTCTAAAGGAGAAGGGTGGGCCTCATCTAATCAGTTGAAGATCTAAAGGGGAAAGGATGGGCCTCATCTAGAAGGCCTAAAGGGGGAAGGGTGGGCCTCATCTAATCAGTCAAAGGTCTAAAGGAGAAGGGTGGGCCTCATCTAATCAGTTGAAGATCTAAAGGGGAAAGGATGGGCCTCATCTAGAAGGCCTAAAGGGGGAAGGGTGGGCCTCATCTAATCAGTCAAAGGTCTAAAGGAGAAGGGTGGGCCTCATCTAATCAGTTGAAGATCTAAAGGGGAAAGGATGGGCCTCATCTAGAAGGCCTAAAGGGGGAAGGGTGGCCCTCATCTAATCAGTCAAAGGTCTAAAGGAGAAGGGTGGGCCTCATCTAATCAGTTGAAGGTCTGAAGGGGAAGGGTGGGCATAGTCTAATCAGTCAAAGATCTAAAGAGACAAGGGTGGGCCTCATCTAATCAAAGGTCTAAAGGGGAAGGGTGAGCCTCATGTAATCAGTTGAAAGTCTAAAGGGGAAGGGTGGGCATAGTCTAATCAGTTGCAGGTCTAAAGGGGAAGGGTGGGTCTCACGTAATCAGTTGAAGGCCTAAAGGAGAAGGGTGGGCCTCATCTAATCAGTCAAAGGTCTAAAGGAAAATGGTGGGTATGGTCTAATCAGTCAAAGGTCTAAAGAGAGAAGGGTGGGCCTCATCTAATCAGTTGAAGGTATATTGGGTGAAGGGTGGGCCACATCCAATCAGTTGAAGGCCTAAAGGGGAAGGGTGGGCCCCATCTAATCAGTCGAAGGTCTAAATGAGCAGGGTGGGCCTCATCTAATTCGTCAAAGGTCTAGAGGATAAAAGCTGGGGTTCCCTGGACAAGAGTTTTATTTCCTTTTTAAAAATGACATCTCCTACTCTGAGAATGCAGGAAGGTTCTGGCCCTGGAATGCAGCATCAGCTCCGGCCTGACTTTCCAGCCTGCCGGCTTTTACCGCAACATAAGACGCAGTCCCTGAGCCAGAGAGAGGCGGGTGGGAGAGGATCGTTCGTGGGGTTTCGGGGTGCACGTCACGCAGTTCCTTGCCCTTGTTCACCCTCTCTGGGCTCTCGCTGAGACCGGGTCCCATTTCTCTGTCTTCTCTGTCTCTCTCGGTCTCTGTGTCTCTTTTCTCTGTCTCTCTCTGTCTCTTTCCTCCCTCTCTCTCTCTTCCACTCCCATCCCTTGGTCTCTCTTTGTGTGTGTCTCTCGCTCTCTCTCCGCTCTTCGAGTCCACCTATATCTCTCTCTCTGTTTCTCTTTTTCTCTTTGTCCCTGTATGTATCTGTCCCTCTCCCCCTCTCTCTTTTTGTGTCTCTGTGTCTCTCTGTCGTTGTCTCTCTCCCCTCTCTGTGCCTCTGTTCCTCTCTGTCTCTCTCCTTTCCCTGCTGGGCTTGGTGGTGTGTTTTTTGTTTGTCTGTCTGTCTGTTTGTTGATATAAAGTTTCGCTCTTGTCGCCCAGGCTGGAGTGCAATGGTGTAATCTCGGCTCACTGCAAGCTCCGCCTCCTGGGTTCAAGTGATTCTCCTGCCTCAGCCTCCAGAGTAGCTGGGATTACAGGCGTGCGCCACCACAGCCAGCTAGTTTTGTAATTTTAGTAGAGATGAGGGTTCTCCATGTTGGTCAGGCTGGTCTTGAACTCCCGACCTCAAGTGATCCACCCACCTCGGCCTCCCAGAGTGCTGGGATGACAAGTGTGAGCCACCGCGCCCGGCCCCTGCCTAGTTCATGTTTGTCTGTCTCTGTTTCTCCATCTCTCTCTGATTGTCTTTTTTTTTTGTTTTGAGACGGAGTCTGGGTCTGTCGCCCAGGCTGGAGTGCAGTGGCCGGATCTCGGCTCACTGCAAGCTCCGCCTCCTGGGTTCCCGCCATTCTCCTGCCTCAGCCTCCCGAGTGGCTGGGACTACAGGCGCCCGCCACCTCACCCGGCTAGTTTTTTGTATTTTAGTAGAGACGGGTTTCACCGTGTTAGCCAGGATGGTCTCGATCTCCTGACCTCGTGATCCGCCCATCTCGGCCTCCCAAAGTGCTGGGATGACAGGCTTGAGCCACCGCGCCCGGCCATTGATTGTCTTTTCTCTTCGTATGTCTCTGTGTTCCTCTCTGTGTCTCTCTCTCTCTCTTGCCCTCCCCTTTTCTCCCTCCCTCTCTCTGTTTCTCTCTCTGTGTGTCTGCCTTTGTTTCTCTGTCAGTCCGTCTACCCGTATTTCCCTCTCTTTTGTGTCTCCTTCTCATTCTCTTCTATGTTTCTCTCTCTCTCCTCCATCTCTCTCCATCTTTCTCTGCCTCTGTCTCTTGTCTCTTTAGTTCTGCCTCGTCTCGCTCTGTCACCGAGCTGGAGTGCGGTGGTGCGATCTTGGCTCACTGCAACCTCCGCCTCCCGGGTTCAGGTCATTCTCCTGCCCCAGCCTCCCGAGTAGCTGGGATTACAGGCGTGCACCACCACGCCCGGCTAAATATTTTGTATTTTAGCAGAGACGCGGTTTCACCACGTTGGCCAGGCTGGTCTCGAACTTCTGACCTCACGTGATCCACCTGCCTCAACCTCCCCAAGTGCTGGGATGACAGGCGTGAGCCACCGCGCCTGGCTCATCTCTACCATCTTCTCTTCCTTGTTTTGACCACCAGCCTGACTCAGTTTCTGCTCATCCTGGAGATCTGATCCTGGAGAAATTTCTCACAGAGAGGACCCTGACTCCAACCCAGGAGAAGACCCTGATCCCGACCTGGGAGAAGGCCCAGGAGCGGGATACAGATTCCAGCCACACCCGTGGCGAAGCTGGTGGAGAAGCAAGAGTCGACACTGAGAGACCGTGTCCCACACTCCCCGTTCCTTGCTCTCCATCGCAGGTCACCGCTCCGCCCGCCCTCTACCTACCTCGTCTTCCACATCATGGTTATCATTCAGTTTGTCTTTGATCTGTGGAACTGGCGGGAACAGTCGCTGTACCCTAAAGAACCGGAGACACAGAGAGAAAGTGTGAACTGAACCCCAGGGCGCCACAGTTCCTTCCATCGACGCCCTGTGCCAAGGGATGCTGCATGCGGGGTATCTGCGCTCAACTACGCAAAACAACTTCACCAAGAATCACCAGATGATGAAAATATTAAGGAACTAGGCCGGGTGTGGTGGCTCACGCCTGTCATCCCAGCACTTTGGGAGGCCGAGGCGGGTGGATCACTTGAGGTCAAGAGTTCAAGACCAGCCTGGCCAACATGGTGAAACCCCGTCTCTACTAAAATACAAAATTAGCTGAGTGTCATGCTGCACACCTGTAATCCCACCTACTCAGGAGGCTGAGGCGGGTGGATCACTTGAGGTCAAGCGTTTGAGACCATCCTGGCCAACATGGTGAAACCCCGTTTCTACTAAAATAGAAAATTAGCCGGGGTGGTGGTGCACACCTGTCATCCCAGCTACTCAGGAGGCTGAGGCAGGAGAATTGCTTGAACCCGGGAGGTGGACGTTGCAGTGAACCGAGATTGTACCACTGCACTCCAGACTGGGCGACAGAGTGAGACTCCATCTCAAGAAGAAAGAAAGAAAGAAAAGAAAGAAAGAAAGCGAGAGAGAGAAAGGAAGGAAGGAAGGAAAGAAGGAACGAAGGAAGGAAGGAAGGAAGGAAAGAAAAGAAAGAGAAAGAAAGAAAAGAAAAGAAGAGAAAGAATCACCAAATGACGAAAATCTTAAGGAACTAGGCCGGGTGTGGTGGCTCACGCCTGTCATCCCAGCACTTTGGGAGGCCGAGGTAGGCAGATCACCTGAGGTCAGGAGTTCGAGACCAGCCTGACCAACATGGAGAAGCCCTATCTCTACTAAAAATACATAAATTAATCGGGCATAGTGCTGGACTCCTGTCATCCCAGCTACTCAGGAGGCTGAGGCAGGAGAATTGCTGGAACCCGGGAGGCGGAGGTTGCAGTGAGCCGAGATCACATCACTGTACTCCAGCCTGGGCGACAGAGCAAGACTCTGTCTCAAAAAAAAAAAAAAAAAAAAAAGGAACTGAGAAAACAGGAGATCCTATGGGAAAAGAACAGGTGGTCAGCTGTGGGCGGCTTCAGGGAGTCTGAGGTCCCTGGTGTTGAAGGGCTGAGCTCCAGGGGAAACGCCTGCCTTAATCCCACCAGCCTTGAGGAGCATGGCTCCTGGCTTGGAGGTGGGTTATTTTGTGTGTGTTTGTTTTGAGACAGAGTCTCGCTCTTGTCGCCCAGGCTGGAGTGCAGTGGTGCGATCTCGGCTCACTGCAACCTCCACCTCCTGGGTTCAAGCGATTCTCCTACTTCAGCCTCCTGAGTAGCTGGGATTATAGGAACATGCCACCATGCCCGGCTAATTTTGTATTTTAGTAGAGACGGGGTCTCACCATGTTGGCCAGGCTGGTCTCGAACTCCCGACCTCAGGTGATCCGCCCACCTCAGCCTCCCAAAGTGCTGGGATGACAGGCGTCAGCCACCACACCCGACCTAGTTCCTTAAGATTTTCATCATTTGGTGATTCTTCGTGTGTATCTCTGTGGTTCCTGAATCCAGTAACAGGCGTCCTAAGAGACAGAAGAGGAGACACAGACACAGAGCAGGAGGCCACGTGGAGACAGAGGCAGAGACTGGAGTGATGCAGCCACAAGCCCAGGGACGCCTGGAGCCCCAGGAGCTGGGAAAGGCAGGAAGGAGCCTCCCTTAGAGGCAAAGCCACAGGAGACAGGAGGATGCCACCTTTCTGGATGGGTCTTGGGATCACCAGACATCTTTGCAGGCTGTGTTTCTCTCTCTCTCTTGCTCTCTCTCTCTCTTTCTTTCTTTCTTTATTTTGAGACGGAGTTTCACTCTTGTCGCCCAGGCTGGAGTGCAATGGCGTGATCTCCGCTCACTGCAACCTCCGCCTCCCGGGTTCCAGCGATTCTCCTGCCTCAGCCTCCCGAGCAGCTGGGATGACAGGCACCTGCCACCACGCCTGGCTAATTTGTGTATTTTCAGTAGAGACGGGGTTTCACCGTGTTGGTCAGGCTGGTCTCGAACTCCCGACCTCAGGTGATCCGCCCGCCTCGGCCTCCCAAAGTGCTGGGATGACAGGTGTGAGCCACCGCGCCCGGCCAAGGCTGTGTTTCTCTCTCTCAGAGACAGAGACATGAGTTTCACACATTACCTTTTAAAGAGGAAGCCAAAGACGAGGCCACAGACAAGGGTTCCCAGGATCAGGAGCACGTAAATGTGCACAGAGCTGGGGTTTCGGTCGTCGGAGCCTAGAGAGACACACACGTGCGCATCCACGGTGAATGGTTGATGGACGTGTGAAACGAAATTAAATTTCTTCAGGACCCCAGACGCATTTAGCTACAGGGAACGGTCAAGCTGCGAACTGGGTCGAGCAAAACCTGCCTCCACCTTTTTTATGGTTCCTAAACAAGATGGCTCTGAGATGAAAGGCCACCCGCCTGCGTCATGTTTTACCCACAGGGTGGGTGAGCTGTTCGAACGTCACCGCCATGGGCCGGGTTTCACCATGTTGGCCAGGCTGGTCTCAAACTCCTGACCTCGTGATCCGCCCACCTCGGCCTCCCAAAGCGCTGGGATGACAGGTGCGAGCCACCGCGCCCGGCCGAGTTTCTGTATTTTAGTAGAGATGGAGTTTCACCATGTTGGCCAGGCTGGTCTCAAACTCTCGACCTCCCGTAATCCGCCCACCTCATTCTCCCAAAGTGCTGGGATGACAGGCGTGAGCCACCCTGCCTGGCCCTTCTCTGGTTATTAAGGGAGCGTAGCTCA
>NW_016821672.1:0-2288 GCF_001698545.2 Rhinopithecus bieti | reverse complement strand
GAAGGAGGGAAGGAAGGAAGGAAGGAAGGAAAGAAGGAAGGAAGGAAGGAAGGGAGGGAGGGAGGGAGGGAGGAAGGGAAAGAAGGAAGGGAGGAAGGAAGGAAGGAAGGAAGGAAAGAAGGAAGGAAGGAAGGAAAGAAGGAAGGAAGGAACGCAGAAAGGCAGGAAGGAAGGAAAGAAAGAAGGAGAGAAAGGCCAGGTGCGGTGGCTCAAGCCTGGAATCCCAGCACTTTGGGAGGCCGAGATGGGCGGATCACAAGGTCAGGAGATCGAGACCATCCTGGCGAACACGGTGAAACCCCGTCTCTACTAAAATACAAAAAACTAGCCGGGCGAGGTGGCGGCGCCTGTAGTCCCAGCTACTCGGGAGGCTGAGGCAGGAGAATGGCGTAAACCCCGGGGCGGAGCTTGCAGTGAGCTGAGATCCGGCCACTGCACTCCAGCCTGGGCGACAGAGCCAGACTCCGTCTCAAAAAATAAATAAATAAATAAAAAGAAAGAAGGAGAGAAAGAGGGAGGCCAGGTGCAGTGGCTGATGCCTGCAATCCCAGCACTTTGGGAGGCTGAGGCAGGTGGATCATTTGAGATCAGGAGTTCCAGACCAGTCCCGCCAAGATGGTGAAACCCCGTCTCTACTAAAAACAGAAAAATGAGCCGGGTGTGATGGCGGGTGCCTGTCATCCCAGCTGCTCAGGAGGCTGAGGCAGGAGAATCGCTTGAACCTGGGAGGCAGAAGTTGCAGTGAGCTGAGATTGCACCACTGCTCTCCAGCCTGGGAGACAGAGTGAGAGTGTATCTCAAAAAAAGGGAAGTTAAATCAGCTCAGTTGTAATTTGTTACAGCACCAAAGTGACGCATATATATATATATATATATATTTTGAGACAGAGTCTTGCTCTGTCGCTCAAGCTGGAGTGCAGTGGCACAATCTTGCCTCACTGCAACCTCCACCTCCTGGGTTCAAGTGACTCTTCTCAGCCTCCCAAGTAGCTGGGGTTACAGGCACCTGCCACCATGCCTGGCTAATTTTTGAAATTTTAGTAGAGATGGGGTTTCCCCATGTTGGTCTGTTCGGTCTGGAACACCCGATCTTAGGTGATCCGCCTGCCTCGGCCTCCCAAAGTGCTGGGATGACAGGTGTGAGCCATCACGCCCGGCCTCAGTTACACAGATTTTCAGGCAAATTCCGTTTCACCTGTAAACAATAGGAAACTCGTATGTGTTATTCTCACCTATTTTCTTTGTGTCCAAAAGTGAATCGAAGAATTGGATGCCAATTTCTTGGCTGGTTCCGTTAACCAGGAAGTAATTGCGAGACGTTAATCCTGACAGGTTACCCAGGTGACACCCCACGTGGGTTCCTGAGTCTTCTATGTAATAAGGACACTGGATCTCCCTCCTCCTGCAAGATTAAAAAGTGTTCAGAGAGCAATCAGGAAAACAAAACAAAACACAAAAACACAAAACAAAAAAAGACCTAAAACAAAACACAAAAACACAAAACAAAACAAAACAAAAAACAGGCTCAGTGCAGTGGCTCGCACCTGTCATCCCAGCACTTCGGGAGGCCAAGGCAGGCAGATCACTTGAGGTCAGGAGTTCGAGACCAGCCTGGCCAGCATAGTGAAACCCCGTCTCTCCTAAAAATACAAAAATTAGACGGGTGTGATGGCAGGTGCACCTGTAGTCCCAGCTACTGGGGAGGCTGAGGCAGGAGAATCGTTTGAACCCAGGAGGGAGGTACAGGTTGCAGGGAGCTGAGTTCGCGCCATGGCACTCCAGCCTGGGCGACAGAGCAAGACTCTGTCTGTAAATAAATACATGGGGCCTGGTGTGGTGGTTTGCGCCTGTAATTCCAACACTTTGGGAGGCCAAGGCAGGCAGATCACTGCAGATCAGGAGTTCGAGACCAGCCTGGGCAGCATGGCAAAACAAAACACCCCGTCTCTACTGAAAACACAAAAATTAGCCGGATGTGGTGGCGGGCGCCTGTCATCCCAGCCACTTGGGAAGCTGAGGCAGGAAACTTGCTTGAACCCAGGAGGCCGAGGTTGCAGTGAGCTGAGTTGGTACCATTGCACTCCAGCCTGGGCAACAGAGCAAGATCATGTCTCAAAAGAAGAGAAAGAAAAGAAAAGAAAAGAAAAGAAAAGAGAAAGAAAGAAAGAAAGGAAGGAAGGAAGGAAGGAAGGAAGGAAGGGAGGGAGGGAGGAAGGAAGGAAGGAAGGAAGGGAAAGGAAAGGAAGGAAGGAAGGAAGGAAGGAAGGAAGGAAAGAAAAGAAAGAAAG
>NW_016821671.1:0-1342 GCF_001698545.2 Rhinopithecus bieti | reverse complement strand
ATATTAAATATTATATAATATATAAATATATCATACTATATACTTATATATATTATAATATCATATACTTACATATATATAGTATTGGTGTGTGTGTATATATATGTATAACAATGATTTTTCACTATAGTTTTCTGAATTGTCTTATTACAGAAAACTTGATCATTTACTGGACCCAGAGGATAGATAGGCATTTGCGGGGCATCATTTCAGAACACTAGCAAGGCGCTGCAGTAGAGATTCTGATGTTGGCCAGACTGGGGAGGTCCAGGAAGACAGGCCAGAATGCAGTGTCCAAGGTGCAAAGTAGGCAGCAGTGCCTTGGTTTCAAGCCTGGGGCTTGTAGACAGCCTCTGATCCTGAGAGAAGCACCCTGGCCTTAGAGAAAATAGGAACCTACCAGGTTACTGAGGTCAGCCTCAGATTTGAAGGACAATATGTTGAAGCCAAATCTGTAGGTCAAAGGTAAAAAGTAATAATAATGTGTCCCAGCTAATAGACTGGCATAAGAAGAGGAATAAAAGAGAAGCTTAACCCTGAGTCACCTTGGTTTCTCTTAAAGATTAGTAATACTCTTTAAATTACTGGGAAGGGAAGGAGACTTGATTTTCATCATGTGGTCAGAGTTGAAGCTTTATGTAGTAGTCATATTATTCCCAGATAAACAGATAGGGAGTTTTGGGGTCAGGGCTCCTTGTAGTTCATTACATTGATGAGTGACATAGGTGATCCACATCATGGGAAGTCTCTCTATATTCTTTTTCTTCTTTAGAAAAATGTGATGAAATATTTACAAATAATTTTCTGTGTAATGGTTTTAGAAGTGTTTATGAATCATGAAAAGGAGTCAGAGAATCAGTAGCTCAGCTCTTAATCTTGAGGGAAAACTAGGTAGCATTATTATCATAATTCATCTGCAGACCAGTCCTTTCATTTGCCGACAATTACTTCTGACTTACTAGAGAGGTAATCAAGCATGAAGTTTATAAACAATACAACATATAGACCACAATTTTTCAGACATATCTATAGCTATAGTATTGGGTTTCATTACTGTTATATTTCATTGTCACATAACTAAAATTAAAATTTTTCAGCATCTTCAACTATTTTTTAAATGTCCAAATTTTGTTGAAGTATCCTTTAACTCAGGCAGTGACAAACTATAGCCCACAGACCACATCTGGCTTTCTGTCTCAGTTTGCAAGACTCTCAAGCTGAGAATGTTTTTATAAATGAACATTTGCAACCAATTTAATAATAGGGAACACTAAATTTGAATATTATTTATGGAAAATATGCCTCTTAAAAAGAATTTAAGTATTTTTATTAGTTGACCAAT
>NW_016821670.1:25273-29305 GCF_001698545.2 Rhinopithecus bieti | reverse complement strand
AAGTTAAAAAAGAATGTAAAACCAACTGAAAATAAAAGGAAAGAGATCATTAAAATAATGTAAGAAAATGATTAAACTGAGGATAATAAAGCAAAGAAATGATCAACCAAGGGAATTAATAAAACTGATAAACCGCTGATAACACTTGTTGGGGAAGAAAAGAAAAAATGCAAGTAACTAATGCCAGAAATAAAAAGTGACATCACATACATCCTACAGATGTTTAAATGTAAAAAAGAATATTTGGGAAAGCTTTAAGCCACTAAGTGTGAATAATTGGATGAACTCTAAGTGGATAAATATAAGTATTTAAAAAGTTTAATCTACAATTTATAACCTTACCCCAGAGAAAACTGAACCAGACATGATTTCATAGGGGATTTCTGATAATTATTTAGGGAAATATCAACATTCTTAGACAAACTCTTCCAGGCAGCTGAAGAAGAGTCCATGCCCTGTAAGCCACTGTATGAAGCCAGTGTAATCTGAGTGTGACATCTGTTTTCCATTGGGACTGCCACTGATAAAGTAATTCATCACAGAAATGACCTCAGGAAACTGACTTTCAAAACGGGCTTCTGGGAAGTTGTCTCTCGTATTTGAGGACCACAGGCATAATTCATTGCCTGCAGGAAATGGGGTGGCCATTCATGACACATGGTGGCACCATGATGTCTCAGACAGTCCCTGACAGGAGTGCAGGCAAAGTACAAGGAGAGAAAAAGGCATGGGCAGGTCAAGGTGCAGTGGCACTTTGTTGTCATGGCAACAAGAGGGATGCTAAAGATTATGAAGTCACCAACTTTTTCTCATGACCGTACAGAGTGTACACAGGGGAAAAGAAGCAGTGAAAGCAATTAACACAGCAAAAAGAACACATACAGAGAGCCATGGAAGCTTGAAGGAGTTCCTTACTTCCTGGTCATGACACAGATAGAGCTGAGACCCAGCCAATTCACTGCAGATGAAAGTCTTAAAAATTGTGGGGCTACAACATGCAAAGGTTTATCATCATCCCACATAACACCAAACAGGAGGCCCTAACTGCAATCTTGTTTCAGAATTGTGTTCCAAGAATCTGCTTCCTAGGACCACTTTTGTCTGTGTTAGGGATCCCCAGAAGCTGATTTTGAGAGAGTATTTTAAGTGTACAGTTTGTTTGAGAGGTGATGCCAGGAAACACTGGTGGAAGAGTTGGGGATGAAAGGAAGCCAATAAAAAGTGTACTAATAAGCATGTTACCATGGAAATAACTGTAGCTGAAACTTACCAGGGGCCTCAGGAAGCCAATGTCAAACAAACACCTTCCCAGTACTTCCCCCAACACACACACCCCAGCAGCGAGGGAGTTGGGGTATTTATATGCTGACTTGTTAGTCATTGGTTGATGGCAGTTTGTGCAGAGCAAAATCCTGTGCAACTTCGGGCCTGTTGTGCACAGAAACCCTGACTAGCAGAGAAAACGCTCAGGCAAGAAGATGCAGATGCTAGCAGTTACAGGTTACACCAGTACACACTAAAGTGTAAAGGCCCAGGGCACCTGAAGGGCCCCAAAAATTACTGCCACGGGTGTACGAATGTTTAAATTAACAAGATAATGCCATGTCATCCTCCAAAGTCTTGGCACCAATTCACATTCCCATCAGCAAATCTGAGACCTTATCCAATACCCATGTCCTGACCTGAAACTAGATCGTCAATTATTTGCATCTGTGTTTCCTTCTTTTGTGTATCCTTTTGTCTCTTGATCAGAGGTAGCCACACTCTTTATTTTTGTATGCATCGTTCCCTCCCTTTCCATAATAAAAATTTATCAAATATGGCCGGGCGCAATGGCTCACATCTGTAATCCCAGCACGGTGGGAGGCCGAGGCAGGCAGATCACCTGAGATCAGGAGTTCAAGACCAGCCTGGCCAACATGGAGAAACCCTGTCCCTACTAAAAATACAAATAATAGCTGGGTGTCATGGCACACACCTGTAGCCCCAGCTACTTAGAAACCTGATGCAGGACAATCTCTTAAACCTTGGATGTGGAGGTTGCAGTAAGCCGAGATGGCACCACTGCACTCCAGCCTGGGTGACAGAGGCAGACTCTGTCTCAAAAAAAAAAAAAAATTATCAAAATTATCGAATATGTATGTACATCTGAACTTGTCTGATTCTGTTTGCCTTTGAGCTATATAAAATTATATCATACTATATGCGGTTGTCTGCGATTGGCATTTTTTACCAATTTTTATACATCTTGTTTCCAAGATTCATCTATGTTGTTGTGGGGTGTTGTATTTTATTCACTTTTACTGCTGTACAGGATTCCAGAATTTCTTTTCCTTGGATAATTGTTTCAACATTTTTCTATTATTAGCTGGCTTACTATTACAGTCTTGTTCCTGCCTATTGAGATCCTGTTATGGACTGAGTATGTCCTCACTTCTCCCCAAATTCATATACTGAAGCCCTAATCCTCAATGTGATGGATTTGGAGATGGGGCCTCTGGGGAGTGATTTAGTAAACTACTGAAATCCGTAGTTTACCTTAGGGTTCACTACTCGTGTTGTACAGTTCATGAGTTTTGACAAATGCGCAATGCCATGTATCCACCGTGGCAGTTTTATGCAGAATAGTATCCCCCATATTTCACTATTAATTCCTCACCCCTTACCCCAAACCCTGGCAACTGCTGATCTTTCTACTCTCTCTGTAGTTTTGCCTTTCCAAATATATAGCTTGGAAACATAAAGTATTTAGCCTTCTCCAACTGGCTGCTTTCACTTAGCAATATGTATTTAAGATTCCTCCATGTGTTTTGTGGTTTAATCGTTTTTTGGTTTTTTGTTTTTTGTTTTTTGTTTTTGATAGGGTCTTGTTCTGTCACCCAGGCTGGAGTGCAGTGGTGCAATCATATTTCACTACAGCCTCAGCCTTCCAGGCTCAAGTGATCCTCTTGCCACCTTAGCCTCCCACACAGCTGAGATTACAGGCACCACCATCATGCCCATTTTTTAATTTTTTGTAGAGCCGGTATCTGGCTATATTGCCCAGGCTGATCTAGAACTCTTGCACTCAAGTGATCCTCCTGTCTCAACCTCCCAAAGTGCTGGGATCACAGGTGTGAGCCATCATGCTTGCCCTTGATAGCTCACTTTATATTGCTGAATAATATTCCACTGTCCGGATGTACCACGATCAACTGATCCATTCACCTGTGAATGGTATCTTAATTACTTCCAAGTTTGGCAATTGCGAACAAAGCTGCTATAAAAACTCATGCAGATTTTTGTGTGGACATCAGTTTTCAACTCATTGATTATATGGTAAGACAAGATTTACCTTTTAAAACTGTCAAACTGTCTTCCAAAGTGGCTGCACCATTTGTATTCCCACCAGCAATGAAAGAGTTCTTTTTGCCCCACATCCTCCACAGCATTCGGCATTGAGAGTTTTTTGTTTCATTTGTTCTGTTTGGGATTTTCACCATTCTAGTAGCTGGTGGTGGTAGCTCATTGTTGTCTTCATTTGCCATCCCAGTGGCACATCACGTGGCGCATATTTTCATGTGCTTATTTGCCATCTGCAAGCCTCCTTTGGTGAGCTGTCTGTTCAGACCTTTTCCCCATGTTTTAATTGGGTTGTTTTCTTATTGTTTAAATTTAATAATGGTTCTTTAAGTGTTTAGATACAAGTCATTTATCAGATATACATTTTCTCCTCCCAGTCTGTGGCCTGACTTTTTCATTCTCTTGACAGTGTCTTTCACATGTAGACATTTTTTCATCTTAATAAAGCTCAGTTAACTAATTTTTCTGTTTTACAAATTGTGCTTTTGTATTATATCTAAAACTCATTCCAAGACCAACATCATCTGGATTTTCTCCTGTTATCTTCTAAAAGTTTCATAGTTTTATGCTGTACATTTGGGCCTATGATCCACTTTGAGTTAATTTTTGTGAAAAGCATAAGGCCTGTAAGGCTTGTGTCTAGATTCCTTTTTTTTTTTTTTTTTTTTTTTTTTTTTTTTTTTTTTTTTT
>NW_016821670.1:12668-23772 GCF_001698545.2 Rhinopithecus bieti | reverse complement strand
GAGAGAGAGAGAGAGAGAGAGAGAGAGAGAGATTTTAAGGAATTGGTTCACGTGGGTGTGGAGGCTGGCAAGTCCAAAATCAAATCCACAGTGTGGAAGCTGACCTAGGGAAGAGATGATGTTCCAGCTTGAGTCCAAATATAATCTGGAGGCATAATTCCATCTTCCTCAGGGGACCTCAGTCTGTCTTTTCTTATGGTCTTCAACTGATTGGATGAGGCCCACCCACATTTTGGAGGATGATCCACTTTACTTAAAGTCTAAGAACTTAAATGTTAATCCTGTCTAAAAAAAAATACCTTCACAACATCCAGACTGATGTTTGACCAAATATGGGGTTCCAAGACCCAGCCAAGTTGACAAGTAAAATCAGCCATCACATTTGCATATCTGGGATAAATCTCAATGGGTATATTATTTTTTATACATGGTTGGATTTCATTTGCTAATATTTCATTAACATTAGATTTTACACTGTCAATATTGAAGGTAAGGAATCTTTGAAAAAGACAATGACAACTCATCCATACCTGTTTTTCTCCTTCCTTTGGACTCCTGCTAGACTGTTTCCCAGTGCCATCACATGTGGATGGAGACCTATTACCAGTTCTGTTCAATGAGTAATGTGAATAAGTCAAACAGTACCTTGAAGAGATGTGATGCTGTAACAAAAAATAATATTATGTGGTTCATGCCTGTAATCCCAGCACTTTGGGAGGCTGAGGCAGGAGGATCACTTGAACCCAGTAATTCAAGATCAGCCTGGGCAACAAAGCAAAACTCCATCTCTAGAAAAAAAATTAAAAATTAGCCAAGCATGGAGGCAGATACCTGTAGTCCCAGCCAACAGGGAGGCTGAGGTGGAAGGATCACCTGAGCCTGCAGAAGTGGAGGCTGCAGTGAGGTGAGATCATACCACTGCACCCCAGCTTAGGCAACAAAGTGAGACTCTAGCTCAAAAAAATAAAATAAAAAACTTGCCTTAGAAGATGAGAGGCAGTTAGCGAGGAACCTGGTGTCAGGCTGGAGGGCTGCAGACCCTTGTCACGCCTTAATAAATCAGTTGTTAAAATTTGGAAGGCAGAGTCCCTGCCTATTCAGCCTGCAGCTCTAGGGTAAGAGATTGCAAAATCGAGTATTAAGAGTTTGTTGGCTACTATTAGCTCCCTTCATTAATTAACCAGAGAAAGGAGGTTAGGTCAGAGAATTGGTGGTTTTGCAAGCAAAATTTTAAAGAATAGAGAAAATCCAAAAATTACAGGGAAGTAGTGGAAAAGCTAACTTTTTCTAGAACCCAAACAAGACGAGACACCAAGAAAGGTTTTGGATGACAAGGAGGATGACCAAGGTCTGACTGGCAGTGTGGTCTTCCCATCCATGGCCTCTTTCATAGATTACCTAATTTTTAATTGATTATTTTTGTGAATACCTAATAATTTTATATTAATGTATTTATGGGGTACACATGATATTTTGATACATGCCTAGAATGTGTAATGATCAAATTGGGGTAGTTAAAATATCCATCACCTCAAAATGTATCATTTCTTTGTGTTGGGAACATTTCAAATCTTCTCTTCTAGGTATTTGGAAATATAAAATAAATTATTGTTTAGTCACCACACTGTGCTATTAAACACTAGAACTTATTCTTTCTATCCAACTGTATTTTTTTTTTTTTTTGAGATGTAGTCTTGCTCTGTCATGCAGGCTGAAGTGCAGCGGTGCAATCTCAGCTCACTGCAGCCTCTGCCTCTTGGGTTCAAGTGATTCTCCTGCCTCAGCCTCCTAAGTAGGTGGGATTATAGGCACATGCCACCATGTCCTGATATTTTTTGTATTTTCACTAGAAACAGGGTTTCACCATGTTGTCCAGACTGTTCTTGAACTCCTGATGTCAGGTGATCTGCCCACCTCAGCCTCAAAGTGCTGGGATTACAGGCTTCAGCCACAACACCCAACCTACCCAACTGTATTTTTGTATCCGTTAACCAACCTCTCTTATCTCCTCCCCCACCCCAGTGATCCTGCCCAGCCTCTGGTAACCACCTCCATGAGATCCACATTTATAGCTCCCATACCTGAAAGAGGACACATGATCTTTGACTTTCTGTGCCTGGTTTACTTCACTTTAACATAATGACCTCCCATTCCATCAATGCTGCTGGAAGTGATAGGATTTCATTCTTTTTTATGGCTGAATAGTATTCCATTATGTATATATACCACATTTTCTTTATCCATTTATCCACTGATGGACCCTTAGGTTGATACCCTATCTTAGCTATTGTGAACAGTGCTGCGATGAATACGGGAGTGCAGATATATCACCAAAATATTGATTTCCTTTCTTTTGGATATATATGCATCAATGAAATTGCTGAATTACATGGTAGTTCTATTTTTAATTTTTTGAAGAACTTCTACACTGTTTTCAATAATGGCTGTACTAATTTACATTCCAACTAGCAGGGAATGAGTATTCTCCTTTCTTCACATCCTCACCAGCATCTGTTTAGTTTTTGTCTTTGGTAATAACCATTCTAACTGGGGTAAGATAATACCTCATTGTTATTTTGATTTGCATGTCCCAGATCATTAGTAATGTTGAGCATTTTTTCATGTAAATGTTGGTCACACTTGGACGTCTTCTTTTGAGATATGCATATTCATGTCTTTTGTCAATTTTAATGGGATTTTTTGTTGTTGTTGAGTTCCTTGTATATTCTGAATATTGTTGGATGAATTTTATCCCATCAAAAAGGTTGACTCTTCACTCTGTTGACTGTTTCCTTGTTGTGCAGAAGTTTTGTAGTTTAATATAGTCACATTTGTATATTTTTGTTTCTGTTGCCAGTCCTTTTGAGGTGTTAACCATAAAATATTTGCCTATGACAATGTCCTGTAATGTTTTCCTTATGTTTTCTTCTAGTAGTTTCATAATTTTTAGTCTTATGTTTAAGTCTTTAATACATTTTAGTTGTTTTTTTATTATATCAGGACCTGGTTTTATTCTTCTGCCTATGAATATCCAGTTTTCCTAGCATCATTTATTGAAGAGGCTGTCCTTTCCTAGCACTTTCATTGAAAATCACTAGGCTATAAATATGCAGTTGTTTTGTTTCTAGATTCTCAATTCTGTTCCATTGGTCTGTGTCTGTTTTTATACCAATGTCATGCTCTTTTGTTTCCTATATCCTTGTGGTATGTTTTGAGTCAGGTAGTATGATGCTTCCAGCTTTATTCTTTTTTCTAAGGGTTGCTTTGGCTATTCAAGCTCTTTTTATGGTTTCATACTAATTTTAGGATTGTTTTTCCATTTCTGTGAAAAAATGACATTGCTATTTTAATAGCGATTACATTGAATCTGTAGATTGCTTTGGATAGTATGGTCATTTTAACAATATTAATTCTTCCAATTTATGAGCATGGAAGGTCTTTTGATTTGTTTGTGTCCTCTTCAATTTCTTTCATCAGTGTCTTGTAGTTTTCCTTGCAGAAGTCTTTCAACTTCTTGGTGAAATTTATTTATATGGATTTTTTTAGCTATTGTACATGGGATTGCCTTCTTGGTTTCTTTCTCAGCTAGTTCATTATCAGGGTATAGAAATACTACTGACTTTCATATATTGATTTTGTATCTTGCAACTTTACTAAATTTATTTGTCAGATCTGAGAGTTTTTGGTGGAGTCTTTGGGTTTTTTTCTGTTCAGCCAGAATATATCTTTTAAGTGGAAAGTTCTGTTTACATTCAAGGTTATTATTGACACATGAGGACTTATTTCTGTCATTTTGTTGATTGTTTTCTTGCTGTTTTGCCTATCCTGTGTTCCTTTCTTTCTCTCTTATCCTTTATCATTGTGGCTTGGAGGTTCTCTGTAGTGGTGATATTTGAATCTTTTCTCATCCTCATTTTTTGTATTTGCTGTGCTGCTATACGTTTTATACATTTATATATTTTCATGATGGTGGAGATAATCCTTTTGCTTCCAGGTATAGAACTCCCTTAAGCATTTCTTGTGAGGCCAATATAGTGGTGATGAATTTCCCCAGGCTCCAGTGGCTCACACAGATGCTGGCTGTGGTGGGCAGGATGGGGTGATCCCTTGACTCCTCCAGTAGCAGTAGCAGTGTGATGGGAGAGCCTGTCCTCAGAGCATGTGAAGTGCACAGTGGCCCTGCTATGGGGTCACTGCCCTGCATGTACGTCAGCCCTGGAAGCAGCAGCAGCTTCATCATAGCTTATTTAATTCAGTGGACCAAGAGCATAAACACATGAGCTTCCTCTTTTTATCTGCTCATTCTGTTTCCTGAGTTCTCAAGCACTTATGTGGACAGTCTTCCTGCACTTGCCAAAAACTCAGTTCATTCTGTTATAAATCTCAGTGCCTCCACCTGCTACAGACATAGAGCTCACCCCCTCAGTGGCACCCCTTCTGACCCAGAAGTGTCCTTGGGTGTCTTTGTGGCCTCTGCCATGGGTGCTGGGATACCATCGTGGGAGGTGGGAGGCAGTGGGAGTCAGGAGGCTGCTCCTCTGGGAGGAGCTGCCTGCCAATCAAGATCCTGACTCTACTTCCACCCCATGTGACCAGGCCGCAGGGGCAGGGCTGAGTGGGCACTGCTGCTGCCCTGGTCACAAGACACCCTGGAGGTGAAGGGGGCCTTCCAATTCTAAAGATGTAGCTGCAGACTTGGGCAGTACAAATCCTGTCAAGCCAAAACACCAAATTCCATCACCCACTCAGGCTTGAAGTTAAATGGGTGGGAGAGAGTCCCTGCAGGACCCTTTCTACAGTTGGATGTTTGTCCCCCAAGACTTCATGTTGAGATTTGATCCCCAGTGTTGGAGACAGGGCCCGGTGGAAGGTGTTTGGATTTTGGCTGCAGATCCCTCATGAGTAGATTAACGCTCTCCTTTGAAGGTGAGTTCTCACTCTTACTCCTGCTAGAACTGGCTGTTGAGAAGAGCCTGGCATCTCCCCTCTCTCTTGCTTCCTCTCTCCCCATGTGATCCCTGCACATACCATGGTTCTTGTACAGCCTGCAGAACCATGAGCCAAATAAACTTCTTTTCTTTATAAATTACCCAGCTTCAGGAATTCCCTTATAGCAACTTAATGGACAAAGACGATGCCTGACAGCCACTCTCCCACATGCCTCCAGCAATGCTCTGTGGGTTTGCACCTCCAACTAAATCATTTAGGAAGGATTTAATGGAGGGACACCTTGCTGACACAGGTCTGGGCTTGATGCAAGAGCCCCTGGGACACTGAGGCCTCCAGAGCCGGCCCCGGCAGAGTGAAGAGTAGCAGAATGTGCCACTTTCAAACAAGAATAATTTTGAGCTGAAGACAATTAAAAAGAAGCATACCCAAGAAAACAATCTCTGCCCACTCCCTTTCTACCAGGAAAAGCAGAGGATTCTTAATCCTTGGAGACAACTGTAGATGCTTATCAGCCCAGGGAAGGCACTAGAGGAATCTACACAACAAACTAGCAAGTTATCTTCTGTTAGCTTCACCTATATATTTACTTACCAGAATTTGCTGCCCTACAGGTTGAAAGCCCCTTTGCTTTGTCTTGCCAATTCTGTCAAATTGATTGCCCATTTGCTAAGATGCTCCGTAAGCTCACGTTCCAGCCGCTCCCTTGAGTTCCTCATCTCTGATGGCTCTGGCATGGAGGCATAATGCACATGTTAGTAAACTTCTGTTTGTTTTTCTCATGTTGATATCTTGTTAATCTAATTGACAAGACCCCAGCTAATGAACCTAAGATGGGTTGAAGGGGGGAAGATGTTTCTTCCCCTACAAAAGCAAGCACCACTCCCACACACACTGGAGGAGGAGAGAGAGCCACTCTGAGATCTGCGGGAACAGAGGCTCCTTGGGCTGTCTGTTGAAGAAGGCAATAAGATCCAGGCCACCCTGCAAGGAGACACCCAGCGTCACCGCTTAGCATCAGCATCTCCTCCCTCTGATCTCCTGCAGGCAGCCAGCCCACCCAAGGGGCTGACCCATCCAGCTCCCAAGGAGTGAGGCAGGCCAGAGTCCACTCCAAGGACAGAGGCTGTGGGGCACGTGGGGAGCCAGCCTGGAGGATGTTGGCAGAGCCAGGTGGGTCATGGCACCCACAGCCCGGGGATCCCAGCTGGAGAGAGACCCTGAGGGCCAGGCTTGTCAGAGCTGATAACAGAGGAGTTGTGATGACAGGGCTCATTGTCAGACACCATAGGCTATCAGGCTGTCAACCTGAACAGACTACCAAGTCTTCCGATCCGCAAGACAGCTCACCCCAGCTATCAGGGGTGGGCACTAGGAGGAGAGGCCATTCTCATCTCCACCTGAGCTCCTTTATGCTCCTAGAACATTCTGATGCTGAAGAGGAGTGTAGAATCAGATAGAAACAATTCCTCTTGTAGCTTCCATGATGGGGTGGTAAAGTACAACTGGCTTTGTTCGTTCATTTTGCATTGCTGTAGAGGAGTACCTGAGGCTCGGTAACTTATAAAACAAAGAGGTTTATTTGGCTCAGGGTTTTGCAGGCCATACAAGAACCCTCGTGCCAGCATCTGCTTCTCGTGAGGGCATCGGGGAGCTTACAACCATGGCAGAAGGTGAGGAGGGAGAGAGCATGTGACATGGTGAGAGAGAGAGCAAGAGAGGGAAGGAGGAGATGCCAAGCTCTTTTAAACCCTAGCTCTTGCATGAACCAATAGAGCAAAACTCACTCATCACCAAGAGGATGGCAGCAAACCATTCATGAGGGATCCATGGCATGACCCAAACATTTCCCACTAGGCCCCACCTCCAACATTGGGGATCACATTTCAACAGGAGATTTGGAGGGGACAAATATCCAAACCATGTCATTCCACACTGTCCCCACAAATCTCATGTTCCTCTCACATTGCAAAATATAATCATCCCTTCCCAATAGTGCCCAAAAATCTCAACTTGCTCTAGCATCTACTCAATCAAAACTCCGAAGTTTCATCTGAGACTCAAGGCATGTTCCTACCTACGAGGCTGTACAATCAAAAACAAGTTGCTACTTCCAAGATACAGTGATGGTACCGGCATTGGGTAAACATCTCCATTCCAAAAGAGATAAATCGGCCAAAAAAGGGAGTGGGGAGAAGCAACAGGCCCCACACAATTCTGAGAGAAAAACATTAAACTTTAAAGCTCCAAAATAATCATTGACTCCATGTACTGCATCCAGGGCACACTGGTGTGAGGAGCGGGCTCCCGAGGCCTTGGGCAGGTCCGCCCCCATGGCTTTGCAGAGTGCAGCCCACATGGCTGCTCTCATGGGTTGGAGTTGAGTGCCTGAATCTTTTCCAGGCTCTGGGTGCAAATTGCTGGTGGCTCTACCATTCTTGGGTCTGGAGGGCAGCAGCCCCATTCCCAGAGCTCCACTAGGCAGTGCCCCAGTGGTGACTGTGAAGGGGCTCCAACCCTACATTTTCCCTCCACATTGCCCTAGTGGAGGCTCTGTGGGAGAACTCCACCACTGCGGCAAGTTTCTGTCTGTGCTCCCAGGCTTTCTTTATTGTCTCTCTCTCTCTCTCTTTATTTTTATTTCAATAGTTTTAGGGAAACAGGTGGTTTTTGGTTACATAGATAAGTTCTTTCATGGTAATTTCTGAGATCTTGGCACACTCCTCACCCAAGCAGTGTATGCTGTACCCAGTATGTAATCTTTTATCCCTCACCTCCATCCTCCACTTGCCCTCAAGTATCCAAAGTCCATTACACCATTCTTATGCCTTTTCATCCTTATAGCTTAGCTCCCACTTATAAGTGAGAACACTTGATGTTTGTTTTGCCATTCCTGAGTTACTTCACTTAGAATAATGGCCTCCAACTCTATCCAGGTTGCTGCAAATGCCACTATTTTATTCCTTCTTAACGCTGAGTAGTATTCCATGATGTATATATACCACATTTTTTACCCACTCATCGGTCAACGGGCATTTAGGCAGGTTCCATATTTTTGCAATTGCAAGGAGTTGCAATTGCACTGCTGTAAATATGTGTGTGCAAGTGTCTTCTTCATATAATGACTTATTTTTTTCTGGATACCCAACGGTGGTACTGCTGGATCAAATGGTTGTTCTACTTTTAGTTATTTAAGGAATCTCCATACTGTTTTCCAAAGTGGTTGTACTAGTTTACATTCCCAACCAGCAGTGTAAAAGTGTTCCTTTTTCACCATATTCATAACAACATCTATCAGTTTTTAATGTTTAATTGTGGTCATTCTTACAGGAGTGAGGTGGTATCTCACTGTGGTTTTAATCTGCATTTCCCAGAAAATTAGTGATGTTGAGCATTTCTTTATATGTTTGTTGGCCATTTGTATATCTTCCTTTGGGAATTGTCTATTCATGTCATTTGCCCACTTTTTGATGGTATTATTTGATTTTTTATTGATTGAATTCCTTGTAGATTCTCGATATTAGTCCTTTATCAGATGCATAGTTTGCAAATATTTTCTGTTATTCTGTGGGCTGTCTGTTTACTCTCTGATTGTTTCTTTTGCTGTACAGAACCACTTTTGTCTAATTAGGTCACGTTTATTTATTTATTTTTCTTTTTGTTGCACTTGCTTTTGGGTTCTTGATCATGAACTCTTTGCCTAAGCCAATGTCTAGAAGAGTTTTACCACTGTTATCTTCTAGAATTTTCATAGTTTCAGGTCTTAGATTTAAGCCTTTCATCCATCTTGAGTTGATTTTTGTATAAAGTGAGAGATGAGGATCCAGTTTCATTCTTCTACATGTGACTTGACAATTATCCCAGCACCATTTGTTGAATAGGGTGTCCTTTCCCCACTTTACATTTTTGTTTGCTTTGTCAAAGATCAGTTGGATGTAAGTATTTGACTTCATTTCTGGATGCTCTGTTCTGTTCCATTGGTCTAAGGCCTATTTTTATACCAGTACCATGCTGTTTTGATAACTATAGCCTTGTAGTATAGTATGAATTTCAGTAATGTAATGCCTTCAGATTTGTTCCCTTTGCTTAGTCTTGCTTTGGCTATGTGGGGTCTTTTTTGGTTCCAAATGAATTTTAGGATTGTTTTTTATATTTCTGTGAAGAATGATGGTGGCACTTTGATGGCAATTGCTTTAAATCTGTAGATTGCTTTTGGCAGTATGGTCATTTTCACAATATTGATTCTACCCATCCACGAGCATGGGATGTGTCTCCATTTTTGTGTCATTGATGATTACTTTCAGCAGTGTTTTGTAGTTTTTCTTGTACAGATCTTTTACCTCCTTGGTTAGGTATACTCCTAAGTATTTTATTTTTTGCAGGTGTTGTAAAAGGGATTGAGTTCTTAATTTGTTTCTCAGCTTGGTCATTCTTGGTGTATAGCAGTGCTACTAGTTTATGTACATTGATTTTGTATCCTGAAACTTTACTGAATTAATTTAACAGATCTAGAAGCTTTTTTGGATGAACTTTAGGGTTTTCTAGGTATGCAATCATATCATCAGTGAACAGCGACAGTCTGACTTCCTCTTTACTGATTTGGATGGGCACCCAGACTTTCTTATACATCCTCTGAAATGGAGGTAGGAGCTGCCATGCCTCCTTCACTCTTGTATTCCGCAAACCTGTGGGCTTAGCACCATGCGGAAGCTATCAAGGCCTCCAGCTTGCACTTCTGGAGTGGCAGCCTGAGCTGCACCTAGGACTCTTTGAGCCTTGGCTGAACCTGGAGCAGCAACCTTCCAAGATAGCACAAGGAAGCAAGACCCCAGCCCTGGCCCCCATAACCGTTTCATCCTCCTAGGCCTCTGGGCCTGTGAAGGGAGAGAATGACCCAAAGACTTCTGAAATGCCTTCAAGACCTCTTTCTCATTGTCTTTGCTTTTAGCACTTAGTTCCCTTTTAGTTATGCTAATCTTTCTAGCAAGTGGTTGCTCCATAAGGGATTTGGGTTCCTTGCCTGAAAAGGCTCTTTTCTTCTCAACCTCATGGCCAGCCTGCAAATTTTCCAAATGTTTATGCTCTGATTACCTTTTAATTATAAATACTAACTAAGTCATTTTTTGCTCCCATATTTGATTTAGGCCATTTGAAGCAGCCAGGTTACTTCTTGGATGCTTTGCTGCTTAGAAATGTCTTCCACCAAATAACTTAGGTCATCACTGTTAATTTCAGCCTTTCACAAAGCCCTAGAACATGGATACAATACAGCCAAGCTCCTTGCTGGGGCATAACAAGCATCACCTTTACTCCAGTTCCCAATACATTCCTCATTTCTACCTGAGACCTCATCAGCCTGGCCTTCACTGTCTGTATTTCTATCAGCACTTTGGTCACAACTATTTAACCAGTCTCTAAAAAGTTCCAAATTTCCCCTCATCTTCCTATCTTCTTCCTGGGCCCTCCAAACTCTTCCAACCTCTGCCCATTACCCAGTTCCAAAGCCACTTCCACATTTTCAGGTATCTTTATAGCAACACCCCACTCCTTGCTACCGATTTTCTGTTTTCATCCATTTTGCATTGCTATAAAAGAATATCTGAAGCGGATAATTTATAAAGAAAAAGAGTTTATTTGGCTCACTACAAACTGTACAAGAAGCATAATGCCAGTATCTGCATCTGGTGAGGCCTCTGAAAGTTTACAATCAAGGCAGAAGGCAAAAAAAGGAGCCAGCATAGGCCAGGCACAGTGGCTTATGCATGTAATTCCAGCACTTTGGGAGGCCAAGGCAGATGGATCACTTGAGGTCAGGAGGGAGTTTGAGACTAGCTTGACCAACATGGGGAAGCCCCGTCTCTACTAAAAGTGCAAAATTAGCTGGGTATGGTGGTGCATGCCTCTAGTCCCAGCTACTAGGGAGGCTGATGCAGAAGAATTGCTTGAACCCAGGAGACAGAGGTTGCAGTGAGTGAGCCGAGATCACACCATTGCAATCCAGCCTGGACAACAAAAGTGAAACTCCATCCTCAAAAAAAATAAATAAATAAATATATATATATAGGAGCCAGCATGCCACATGGTGAGAATGGTGAGAGACGGAGAAAGAGAGATAAGAAGGAGGCGTCAGGCGTTTTTAAACAACCAGGTCTTGTAT
>NW_016821670.1:0-8576 GCF_001698545.2 Rhinopithecus bieti | reverse complement strand
TAGACAGAAAGTCAACAAAGAAGCATTCAATTTAAAAAGCACTTTAGACCAAATGCTTCTGACAGATATTTACACAACATTTCATCCAACAGCTGTGAAATACACATTCTTTTCATCAGAACATGGAACATTCTCCAGGGTAGACCATACGGTAAGTCACAAAACAAGTCTCAACAAATTTAAAAGAACTAAAATTATATCAAATATCATTTATGACCACAATAAAACTCAAAATCAATAAAAGGAACTTTTAAGACTGTACAAAGACATGGGAAATTAAACAATATACTCCTGAATGACCAATAGGAATTAAGAAGGGAATTTCAGAATGTCAACAAAGAAAATGAAAATAGAAATGCAACGTACTAGAATTTATAAGATACAGCAAGAAGCAGCATTAAGATGGAAGTTTATGGCAATAAATACCTACACAAAAAATAGAGAGATTTCAAATAAATCTCATCATTGAAAAATGCATGCGAAGGAACTAGGAAATCAAGAACAAACTAAACCCAAAATTAGTAGAAAGAAAGAAATAATAAAGATCAGAGCAGAAATAAATGAAATTCAGACTAAAAAAAGATCAACAAAAGGAAAAATTGAATTTTCAAAAGGTAAACAAAATGACAAATAATTAGCTAGACTAAACAAAAAAGACCCAAGTGAATGAAATCAGAAATGAAAAAGAAACATTACAACTCATACCACAGAAACACAAAGGATCATTAGAGACTGTACACCAACAGATTAGAAAACCTAGCATAAACAGACCATTCACCAACAGATTAGAAAACCTACAAACAGGTATATTTCTGGACAATACAACCTACCAAGATTGAACCAAGAAGAAATAGAAAGCCTGAACAAACCAGTCATGAGCATTGAGATTGAATCCGTAATAAAAAGCTCCCATCAAAGGAAAGCCCAAAGAAATTCCTGTTGAAATACCAATGACATTCCAATCAAAATGTCAATTCGACTGTAACCCAATGGCTTTACTGGGGAATTCTACCAAACACTAAAAAAACTAATACATATTCTTCTGAAAAATCTTCCAGAAAATTGAAGAGGAGGGAATTCTCATAAATTCCTTGTATGAGGCCACTATTATGGTGATCATGATTATGATTAAGATTATGTGATTATTATCATGATTCCAAAACCAGACAAGGACACACAAAAAAAGAAAACTATAGGCTAATTACTCTGATGAAGATAATAGATGAAAACCTTAAACCAAATACTAGCAAATTGAATCCAGCATCACATTAAAAACACATTTACCATGATCAAGTGAGATTTATCCCAGGAATGCAAGGATGATTCAACATATGCAAATCACATCAACAGAATGAAGGACAAAAACCATATTATCATCATAACAGACACAGAAAAAGTATTTGATAAAATCCAATGTCCCTTCATAAAAATTCTCAGCAAAATAGGTATTGAAGGAGTATACCTCAACACTATAAGAGCTATATGTGACAAACCTGTAGCCAACATCATACTGAACACGCAAGAGTTGAAAGTTTTTCTCTAAATTCTGGAGCAAGCCAATGATACCAGGCCAGATGCAGTGGCTTATGCCTCTAATTCCAGCACTTTGGGAGGCCAAGGCAGGAGGATCACTTGAGCAGGAGGAAACAATCAACAGAGTGAAAAGACAATCTACAGAATGTTAGAAAATATTTGCAAACTCTCCATCCAACAAGGGACTAATATTTAGAAGATATTAGAAACTCAAACAACTAAACAGAAAAGAAAACAAATATTTTATTAAAAATAGGCAAATAAAAAATATTTTAAAATTTTTAAAATCAAAAAAGGAACTGAATAGACATCTCTAAAAGGAAGATATATGAATGGCCAACAGATACATGAGAAAATGCTCAGCATTACTAAACAAAAGCAAAAAGCAAATCGAAACCACAATAAGATATAATCTCTCCCCAGTTAGAATGGCCATTATTAAAAGACAAAAAAAAAAAAAACTGCTATCAAAGATTCAGAGAAAGGGGAGCTTGAATGCACTATTGGTTGAAATCTTGCCTTTGGAATTAGCACAGCCATTGAAAAACAGTAAAGAGCTTCCTCAAAAAATGGAAATGAGTACTGTCCCATGATCCAGCCATCCTCTACTGGGTATTTATCCAAAGGAAAGGAAACCTATGTCAAAGAGATATCTGCACTCCATGTTCATTGCAGTACTATTCACAATGCCAGTGTTGGAATCAACCCACATGTCCATCAACAGACGAATGCATAAAGAAAATGTAGTGTTATACACACACACACACACACACACACACACACACAGGAATTCTATTCAGCCACGAAAAGGAATGAAATCTTGTCATTTGAGGCAACATGGATGAGCTTGGAGGACATGTTAAGTGAAATAAAGCTAGACACAGACAGTCAAATATCACATGTTCTCACTCATATATGGAAGCCAAATAAGTTGATCTCATAGAAATAGGGAGTAGGATAGTGGTAACCAGAGGCTGGGAATGGGACCAGATGGGGATAGCTAGAGGTTGGTTAATAAATACAAAATTACAGTCAGCTAGGCAGAATAGGTCCAGGTGTTCTCTAACTCCATAGGGTGACTATAACTAACAACAATTTATTGTATATTTTCATATGGCTAGAAGAGCAGATTTTGAATGTTCCCAGCACAAAGAAGTGATAAATGTTTGAGGTGATGGATATGCTAATTGTTGCAGGAAGTCAGGGACCCCGAATGGAGGGACCGGCTGGAGCCACAGCAGAGGAACATAAATTGTGAAGATTTCATGGACATTTATCAGTTCTCAAATAATACTTTTATAATTTCTTATACCTGTCTTTACTTTAATCTCTTAATCCTGTTATCTTCATAAGCTGAGGCTGTACATCACTTCAGGGCCACTGTGATAACTGTGTTAACTGTACAAATGGATTGTAAAACATGTGCGTTTGAACAATATGAAATCAGTGCACCTTGAAAAAGAACAGAATAACAGCGATTTTAGGGAACAAGGGAAGACAACCATAAGGTCTATCTGCCTGTGGGGTCGGGCAAAAGGAGCCATATTCTTCTTCTTCCAGAGAGCCTACAAATGGATGTGCAAGTAGGGAAGATATCACTAAACTCTTTTCTCAACAAGGAATATTAATATTAATACCCTAGGAAAGGAATGCATTCCTGGGGGGTGGTCCATAAATGGCCGCTCCGGGAATGTCTGTCTTACGCGGTTGAGATAAGGACTGAGATACACCCTCATCTGCTGCAGTAGGCTTATTAGGATGAGCAACAACTCAGCCCTGGTAAATTTGTGGTCAGACTGGTTCTCTGCTCTCGAACCCTGTTTTCTGTTGTTCAAGATGCTTATCAAAACAATACGTGCACTGCTGAACGTAGACCCTTATAAGTAGTTCTGCTTTTGCCCTTTGCCTTGTGATCTTTCTTGGATCCTTATCAGTAGTTCTGCTTTTGCCCTTTGTCCTGTTCCCTCAGAAGCATGTGATCTTTGTTAGACCCTTATTAGTAGTTCTGATTTTGCCCTTTGAAGCATGTGATCTTTGTACCTACTCCCCGTTCTTACATTCCCTCCCTTTTTGAAACCCTTAACAAAAAACTTGCTGGTCTGAGACTCAAGTAGGCATCACAGTCCTACCGATATGTGGCGTCACCCCCAGCAGCCCAGCTGTAAAATTCCTCTCTTTTTATTTCTTTATTTGTCTGTCTGTATTTCTCAGTCGGCCAACAATTATGGAAAACACAAAGAACCTATGTTGAAATATTGGGGGTGCACTCCCCCAATACTAATTACCCTGATGTGATCATCACCCATTGTATATATGTATCCAAATATCACAATATACCCCAAAATGTATACAATTATTATGCATCAATTAAAAACAATAATAAAAAATGTTTTAAACAGGTAAAATAAAAGTATATTGTTTTCTTCAAAAAAAATCTAATGCAGTTTTCCCTACTGGGTTTTGGGCTTGCTTGGGACCCATGGCTCCTCTCTCCCTTCCAATGTATCCCTTTTGGAATGGGAATGTCCAGCCTATGCCTGTCCCATCACTCTACTTTGGAAGCAGGTAACTTCTTGCCCTGTTACAAAGGTCCACATACGGAGAGGAATTTCACCCTAGAATAAATCTCAGCCTGGGTTTCTCCCATACCTGATGCAGGTGACATTTAGCTGAGATTTTAAGATTTTGGTGAGAGTTGGTGCTGGAAGGGGTTAGCCATCTTGGAGGTGCTGCTATGGGATGCAGGGATTTTGCATGTGAGAAGGACATGATTATGGGGGGAGCAGAGGGCAAACTGTCATGGGTTAAAATGTGTCCCCTCTAAATTCATGTGTTGAAGTCCTAACCCCCAGGACCTCAGAATGCGACCTTGTTTGAAAACAAGAGTCTTTGCAGGTGCAATCAAGTTCAGATGAGGTGACCCTGGAGTAGGGCGAGCCTCTGATCTGATATGACTGCTGTCCCCATCAAAAGGGGGCATCTGGGCACAGACAGCAGGTGGGGAGAACGCCCTGTGAAGACGGCGCTGCTCCCACAAGCCAGGAGCGGCAGAGACGGCCGGCAACGCCCAGCAGCCAGGAGAGAGCCTGGGACAGAGTCTCCCGTGACACAGAGGAGTCAGCCTCACCAAGCCAACCATCTCAGATACCTGGCCTCCAGAAGCAGGACGGAATAAACTTCTGTTTTTTAAGCCATGCAGTCTGGGGTGCTATGTTGCCAGGGACTTAGCTAAGGGATATGGGTGTTGTCCTGAACTGCCAGTCCCACGGCCAACATAAGGCCTCCCCACTCGAGCCCAGTGCAGTCTCCCCAGCCCCCTGGGTGTGCCATGGGCATTGTGGGGCCCCTCACTCCATCCTCCCCCAGGCTGGGAGGTTGAGCCCATGATGAGTTCCATGGCGTGAAGCCAGAACCAGAGACTGGGAGCCAACTGGGAGCCAGTGGCTGGAGGATGGATTTCCTCAGGGACCCACACGTGCACCTCCACCTGTCTCCTGGACATTCTCTCTGAGGGCAGGAATGGTGACAGCTCAGGGATCCAGCAGGGACAGAGGTGAGGGCCAGATCCTTGTGGAGAGCACATTGAGTGGGAGGGACACAATTTCCCTTTGCAGGTGTCCATTCTGGATGCTTCCTGCTCCATTCTGGATGCTTCCTGCTCCATTCTGGATGCTTCCTGTTACACTCTGGATGCTTCCTGCTCCATTCTGGATGCTTCCTATTCCATTCCAGACACTTCCTGTTTCATTCAGGACACTTCCTGTGTGACACCTCCTCAGGTTTTTGGTCTGCCCAGTCCTCTGGCCTCATCCCATCCCCTGCTACCTCACACCTCCACGTTCGTCCTTGCCCAGCTCCTCCTTCTCTCCAGAGCTTCCGCTTGCCAAGGTCCCTGCAGAGCTCAGTCCAGGTTCCCCCAGCACAAGTAGGAGCCTTGCACCTGACCTTGGCCCTCCCTACCCTGCATGGTGCCAGCATCCCCAGCACCAGGGAGACCCCATTTCTCTCTCTGCTGGTAGTCCAGTGGCCCTGGAGTCTCACTGCAGGTGGGGTGTGCCCCTGGCCTTTGAGGAAGCTAAGTGCCCTGCCCCTAGCCAGGCCATCCCCTCTGCTCAGTCCCAGGGCCCTGCCCCGACCCCTTCCCCTCACCTGCACCACAGGCTCTGGCTGAGTCTGCCCAGGCCCTGAATGGGCCCCTCTGGCTCCCCTCTGCTGGTATACTGCCCTGCACCACCTCCACTCAGCTTCAGTGTGTTCATCCATCTCCACGACCCCTTGGCCCCCAGGAGTAGAGCTGGTGGCCCTGGCCCCTGGCAGCCCATTTTGTTCCTTCTGGAACACCAGCCTCAGAGGACTTCCTACACAGTGTCCACTTGGGCCAGCCCTGGGACCCTCCTGGTCTCAAGCACACATTTCCCCTGTAGCTAGACCCACCCCTGCCTGTGAGCTCAGCCCTGAGCCCTGGAGCGCCTTCCCTTCTCCATCCCAGCTCGCCCTTGCCAACTGCTCAGTGCGATGGGCTCACATTCCCCTCCCTGCACCATGAGTGAGAGCCACCTGGAGAGACGCCCAGGCAAAAAGCAGCCACCAGGGCCTAGTGGGGGCCAGAAGGCTCAGGTGAGAGGCCCAGGTATTGAGAGACTCGGGCCATGGGAAGAATGGTCATAATCACTGCCAGTCTCAGTCCAGCCCCAGGGACTCGGAGACAGAGAAAAGAGCAGCGCACAAGGTCCAGGCGCCCCACCTTCTCCCGTGAGTAAGGGGCACCCACCACCCCCGTCCCCACACACCCAGGAGGCAGCCTCGGCTGTGTCTGGACTCCCCCTCGCCCTCTGACACACAAACCACCAGAAGAAAAGGGAACTTCAGGAAGTAAGCAGTGCCCCCGGTTTCAATCCTGTTCTTAGTCTTTGCAGTGTGGAGTTCACACCCCTGGGGACCTGGGGGCCGAGCTGTGATTTCCTAGGAGGACAAATAGCGGCTGACAGCAGGGGCGGGGCCGCCCACATGAACCGCGACAGAGCAGGAAGGGCTGGGACCCCCACCTCGATGAGTGGGGTCAGCACAGGGCAGGAGCACAGGCTTCGGAGAAGGACAGAGCCTGGGGGCAGCCGTGGGTCTCCTGGACCTGAGCTGCTGAACAGACTGCAAGAGGCTGGGGAGACGCTGGGGGCGAGGCCGGCCCCACATGGAGGCCCAAGCAGAGCCAGCATGGCGGAGGTGGGCAGGCTTCAGGCACCGATGCCCACCCAGTGCCAGACGACGGGGCCCGCGGGCAGGGGCTTCCCAGTCAACAGGGCAGGACGCACTAGAGGCTGACTGAGGCCTCCAGGACCACCGGGCTGGGATCACGAGGAACATACAGGATGCGGCAGAGCCAGCCATGGGGTGGTATCACCATGAGCAGGACTGACCTGAGCTGAGGAGGCAGCAGAGCGAGGGAGGAGGTGAGGCCGCAGGTGAATGGAGGGGCTTGTCCAGGCCGGCAGCATCACCGGAGCCCAGGGCAGGGTCAGCAGTGCTGGCCGTGGGGCCCTCTTCTCAGCCAGGACCAAGGACAGCAGGTGAGCCGGGAGCAGAGCAGGGAGGTTGATGTGGCAGCAGGATGGGAGGGTGGAAGTGAAGGAGCCCAGAGGCAGAGGCAGGGACAGGGAAGGGACAGGGGCTGGGCTCAGAGCCAGCTGATGGGGCTAGGGCACCTGCTGGTGGGGAGCAGGGCTGTGGTCAGCAGCAGAGAGGAGGAGAGAGCTGTGCTGAGTGCATACGTGGGAGAAAGGAAGAGTCCAGGGAGGCCCAGAAAGGCCCAGAGCACAGCAGGCCTGGAGCAAGGGAAGCGGCTGAGGCTCCATGGGTTCCGGGAGCTGACGGGGAGCAATGGACAGGCTTCCAGAGCAGGAGCAGTGCGGGGACAGGAGCATCCAGGAGCTCATCCAGGAGGGGGACATGGGCAAGAGCAAGGGGCTCTGCTGGGGAGACCTGACTGGACACAGGGGTCTCCACAGCGTAGGGAACAAGCCAAATGCCGCTAAAACAAAAATGAGGCCAGAATAAAGAGCCCAAACCTGGACAGAGGGTGCCAGGACAGGCAGGGGGCAACAGTGGCCTGAGTGACGTTGCTGCCCCGGGTTGAGGGAGGGTAGAATGAGCAGGGGGCAGGCACTGGAGCTCAGGGGACCAGGACCGAGCAGCCACAGGTGCACAGAGCAGGTGGGGGCAGGAGGAGCAGGAGGCAGCTCCTGGAGCTCAGGAGACCAGGACAGAGCATCTGAAGGTAAACAGGGGCCGGTGGGGGGCAGGATGCGCAGGTGGAAGCCCCTGGAGCTCATAGAGCCAGGGCAGAGCCATCGCAGATGAGAAGGGCTCAGTGGGAGATGGGCAAGCAGGGAGCAGCTCCTGGAGCTCAGGGAACTAGGGGAGGGCATCTGAAGGTGAGCAGGGGCTGGTGGGAGGCAGGACATGCAGGAGGCAGCTCCTGGAGCTCAGGGAACCATGGCAGAGCAGCCGCAGGTGAGGAGGGGCAGGTGGGAGGCAGGAGAGCAGGGGGCAGCCCTTGGAGCTCATAGAGCCAGGGCAGAGCAGTCACAGATGAGAAGGGTTCAGTGGGAGATGGGCAAGCAAGGGCAGCACCTGGAGCTCAGGGAACCAGGGCAGAGCATCAGAAGGTGAGTATGGCTGGTGGGAGGTGGACAAGCAGTGGGCAGCCCCTGCAGCTCAGGTGACCAGGGCACAGCAGCTACAGGTGAACAAGGGCTGGTGAGAGGCAGGACGAGCAGGGGGCAGCCCCTGGAGCTCAGGGTATCAGGACAAAGCAGCCTCAGGTGAGCAGGGCAGGTGGGAGGCAGGAGGAGTAGGGGACAGCTTCTGGAGCTCAGGGGAGCAGGGGAGGGCATCTGAAGGTGAACAGGGGCTGGTGGGAGGCAGGACATGCAGGAGGCAGCTCCTGGAGCTCAGGGAACCATGGCAGAGCAGCCGCACGTGAGGAGGGGCAGCCCCTGGAGCTCAGGTGACCAGGGCACAGCAGCTACAGGTGAACAAGGGCTGGT
>NW_016821669.1:0-1546 GCF_001698545.2 Rhinopithecus bieti | reverse complement strand
TAGTTAAGCACTGGGTTAAAGAGTGTTTCAAAAGAAGTGTTTGTTTTCTCATTTCTTAAACCAGAAGTTTATGACAAAGAAATATGCCATGTAATATGAAAGCTGCTTCAGCTTTTTATGAGCTTTCACATTCCTTGTTTGTCCTTTTAATTTGTTTCTTGATATATGAAGACTATAAACTTGAAGCAGAGTTAGCTGTCAGCTCTTGATAATATAATTGGGGAAATAGAATAGATATTTTATGATATGATAATTCTGATGATCTAAAGATAATGTCTTAGACAATTACATTTACATTTCAAGCTCTGGGATATAAATTACGTATTCAGCATTAAGATAGTATTATTTTTAATTGCTACTAAGTGGTAACTTTTGTATTTTAATATCTTGCAAGGGCAAAAAAGACATTTTTAAAATTCTAAATGCACACCTCCTAAGGTAAATAGTCTTTCAAAAATATCAGGCATGCCAACTCTTGCTGAGTTTTGTTAAATCCTCCTTAGCTGTCTGCAGTGCCCCCTGACTTCTTTTAAATGGATGTGAATATATGTGGAAAACTAAATCCATCTATTATAAATGCCTTATCTTTACCCTTTGGGATCCTACTAAATGCATTTTACCTGGTACTATTTATTAAAAATGGAAGCTGTCTTGAATTAGAGACACCTCACGTAAGGTAGGTTAAGCAGTCAAGTATTTCTTTAGGCTTATGTTGTTCAGCACCTCAGCCACCTACTGAGAAGTTAATTAATTCAGTCCAAAATGAAATTATAGGGCAGTTTGGTGCAATTTATGTTAAATGCCATTTGAATGTAATCACCTGTGTTACCACAACTGAGGTACAACTGTACTACATGGACAGAATGCTGCATTGCACCATGAGCAAGACCTGCTCTGCAAGAAAAATATTGGTCCCTGTGGTCTGAATTTATCAAAACACATTTTCTTGTTAAAGAGTGAATTATCAAATAGTAATTAAACTTTAACTGATGACCATTTATATTCTAGTAGCTGTCTTCACTGTTAGTCTTAAATTATAATGTAGATAAAGTTGACATTTTCCTCTTACATTTCAAAGACATTACTATTTTTAAATGTTTACATATGTTTACATGTTTGTGTGTAACTGCTTCATTGCTATTAATAGTTAAATGAAATCTGCTTATTCTGGGTCATAGATGTTCTTAGTTAACTCTGGGAAAGATGTTACCTTTGGGTTTTTAAAAGACAAGTCTTCGTTCGAAAATATATTATGGTGTGTTATTTTCCGACATGCTTGTGGAATTGGCTTTGTTTATAATTTTTATTTTTTAATTAAATATGGTTCAAACTTCTGGATTAAAAAGTATTATATCATGAACATACATTTTTTAAAGTACCAAAGGCATTTGGTAAGCAAGCCCAAGTCATGTAATTGAAACTTCTATACATTAAAAGAACTGATTTCTGAAGACATTTTCTAACTTTTTATCTTTAAGTGCTCCTCTAGACTAGACTGATGTAAGTAGACAGTGTAGTGGAATCAGTTTAATCAGAAAAAGACATA
>NW_016821668.1:0-689 GCF_001698545.2 Rhinopithecus bieti | reverse complement strand
GAAAAAACTACTTTAAAGTTCATATGGAACCAAAAAAGAGCCTTCATTGCCAAGTGATCCTAAGCAAAAAGAACAAAGCTGGGGCATCATGCTACCTGACTTCAAACTATACTACAAGGTTATAGTAGCCAAAACAGAATGGTACTGGTACCAAAACAGAGATATAGACCAATGGAACAGAACAGAGCCCTCAGAAATAATACCACACATCTACAACCATCTGATCTTTGACAAGCCTGACAAAACAAGAAATGGGAAAAGGATTCCCTATTTAATAAATGGTGCTGGGAAAACTGGCTGGCCATATGTAGAAAGGTGAAATTGGATCCCTACCTTACACCTTATACAAAAATTAATTCAAGATAGATTAAATACTTAAATGTCAGACCTAAAACCATAAAATCCCTAGAAGAAAACTTAGGCAATACCATTCAGGACATAGGCATGGGCAAGGACTTCACATCTAAAACACCAAAAGCAACAGCAACAAAAGCTAAAATTGAAAAATGGGATGTATTAAGCTAAATAACTTCTGCACAGCAAAAGAAACTACCATCAGAGTGAACAGGCAACCTACAGAATGGGAGAAAATTTTTGCAATCTAACCCATCTGACAAAGGGCTAATATCCAGAGTCTAAAAAGAGCTTAAAGAAATTTACAAGAAAAAATCAAACAGCTCCATCAAAAA
>NW_016821667.1:2866-6808 GCF_001698545.2 Rhinopithecus bieti | reverse complement strand
CATGTGTGTTTAATGTGGCACTATTCACAATAGCAAAGTCTTGGAAGCAGCCCAAATGTCCATCAATGATAGACTGGATTAAGAAAATATGGCACGTATACACCATGGAATACTACACAGTCATAAAAAAGGATGAGTTCATGCCCTTTGTAGGGACATGGATGAAGCTGGAAACCATCATTCTGAGCAAACTATCACAAGGACAGAAAACCAAACACCGCATGTTCTCACTCATAGTTGGGAATTGAACAATGAGAACACTTGGACACAGGGTGAGGAACATCACACACTGGGGCCTGTCGTGGGGTGGGGAGGGAGGGGGGAGGGATAACATTAGTAGATATACCTAATGTAAATGACAAGTTAATGGGTGCAGCACCCCAACATGGCACATATATACATATGTAACAAAAATGCACATTGTGCACATATACCCTAGAACTTAAATTATAATAATAAAAAAAGTAAAATGTTACTACAAAGCTTAAAATAGCTTTAAAAAACTAGTTTCCTATGTCATTCCTTCCCATCCTGATATCCTTCACCTTAAACTTTTGCTTATTTATTCTGGTATTTACTTGCATATTTCCAAATATTAAGCTTATATGAATATTTCCTCATTATCAATTTTAGACACATTGGTTGGCTGCTTAATATGGAAGATGAAATTTTTAGCTCTCTTACTCAAAGGGTCCCATCATTGTCTCTATTCTGTCTGTGCCCTATACATTGAAATTGTGGACATCTTTGTATATCAGTTGATTTCAGCTCCTTATCAGTAACTAGATTTGTGACCAGGGAGAGAAGTTACACAAATATTTGTCAATGTGGAGATCACAGTAACTGGCTTTTTCAGAGCAGATTCATGGAGTATTGGGGAAGATAGAGGAGGGAAGGAGTGACAGACAGAGAGAAATAGAAAGAGAGAGAATAATTCTCAGGTTTTTGGTTGAGTTGCAGGGCCTTTTGGATGTCTGATTGGAGATGTCCTTCAAGTCTTCTACTGTACAGGGTCTATGACTCACGGAGGGAGGAATTAGCTTAAACCGTGATCAATGTCAGATGAGTGGAAGCTTTGGGTAGTGATGTGGTTATCCAGAGATCATGTATAGAATGACAAGAACAGAAGTCAGGGCTGGAAGACTATAGTATTTAAAGAGCAAGGAAGGGAAGAGGATCTCAAGGGGGAGACTTATAAGAAATGGTTAGAGAGGTAGAAGGATAATTGGAAGGAGCTGCTGTCACAGGGGCTGAGAAATGGAAAGTTTCATGAAGGCAGGATGTCAACTATGCTCAAGACTGCAGAGAAGTCAAGTAAAGTAAGGACTGAAGTGAGTCATTTGGTTCCATTAATAAGAAAATTATTGGTGATTGTGGGAAAGAAAGATTCCATGGATGTGAGAGAAAGAGGACAGATTGCAGTGTATTGAGGATGGAAGGAGAGGTGATCAATTACAGCAAGGCAATGTAGTCTACACTTTCAAGAAGCTTGGCATTGAAAAGAATAGAAATTATAGGATAGTAGCAGAAGAGGTGTATGTTATTATTTCAGTTTTATTTTGTGCCAAAATGACTCCAAAAGCTATTGGTTTAAAACAACAAAATGTATTATACATTGTGACTTTGTGGGCTAGGCAATTCCTCTGTTTCACATAGCATTCATTGCCTGGTGGGGAGGTCACTATTTGGTGTGGATATTGAAGGGTGGCTTTATTCACATGCCTGTCACCTTGAAAGGAATAACTTGGAAGAATGGGATAAGCTGGTCCCTTTTCCTTCTCCATATTGTCTCAGACCTTCTCTACACAATCTTTCCAGCAGGGTAGTCAGACATCTTGCATGGCAGCTCAGACTCCTAAAATCTAAAGCAGAAACAGTTCTCTTAAAGACTAGGCCTGAAACTGTCATAGTGTCACTTCTGCCATATTTTTTTTGGTCGAAGAAGTCTCAGGTAAGCCCAGAGTCATGTCACCTCTCAATGAGAGAAGTGTTGAGAAATTGTGTGCATTGTAAATCTGTCACAATATTATTCAGAGAGTGGCTTTTTCCTCCAAGAAATAAGTTGCACGTTTGTTTATAATTGTTTCATCACTATTTTCTTAGGATAAAGGGCAGTTCCCAGAGGATGAAAGTGTACGAGGGCCATAGAAGTGCTGCTTTTTTTGACACAGATATAGGAAGTGGGTGTACTTCTGCACTGAAAAGAGAATTACCATTTCATCTAGCAATCCTATTATTGATTATATACTCAAAGGAATGTAAATCGTTCTACCATAAAGATACATGCATGTGTATGTTCATCGCAGTGCAATTCACAATAGCAAACACAAGGAACCAACTTAAATACCCGTCAACAGTGGACTGGATAAAGAAAATGTGATACAACATGGAGTACTATGTGGCCATAAAAATGAGCGAGATCATATCGTTTGCAGCAACATGGATGGAGCTGGAGGCCATTCACCTAAGCAACTAATGCAGGAACAGAAAATCAAATACTGCGTGTACTCAGTTATAAATGGGAGCTAAACATTGAGAAGATATGGACACAAGGAAGGGAACAACAGACGCCAGGGTCAACTAGACTTGAGGGTGGAAGGTGGGAGGAGGGTGAGCATCAAAAATCTATCTATGGGTACTATGCTTATTACCTGGATGATGAAATAATCTGCACACCAAACCCCCATGACACAAAATGTACTTATATAACAAGCCTGCACATGTACCTCTGAACCTAAAATAAAATGTTTTAAAACGCAGATGGAGCTTTCAGACCTAGTCACCGAGTTCCAAATAACAGGGGGAAAATAACTTTATAGCTAATAACCACTACTTTAACCAAGTAATCAGGGTTGATGTCGCCAGTAATAACTCATACTGATATCATGTACCCCATCTGTGGATGCTCTGTATCATTCTATTCATATTTTCCAAAACCACAAACCAACTCCAATCATGGGAAAACATTAGATAAACCCAAATTCTACAAAATACCTGACCAGTATTCCTCAAAATTGTCAAGGTCATCAAAAACAAGGACAAACTGAAAAAGTGTCAGTCCAGAGGAGATTGAGGAGCTGTAATGACTAAATGGGATCCTGAAAGAGAAAAGAACATTAGTGTAAAAGTAAGGACATCTGAATAACTTATTTCGTTTAGCTGATAGTACCAATATTAATTTCTTGGTTTCGACAAGTGTACCATGGTTATATAAAATGTTATCAATAGGGAAAACTGGGTGAACTGTATATGGGAACTCTGTTTGTAACTTTTCTATAAACCTAAAATTGTTCAAAATCCAAAAAGTTATTTAAAAAATGGTGACTTTCTGCATGTTTCTCTAGGCTTCCTTTTCTGGCTCTGGAAACATTTTCTGAAGCCAAGCTTCAGGGCTCAGGCCTTTGGAAATGGGGTCTATGTCGTTAAAGGATTATGGAGCCCGATATCACTTGGGGAGGGCAATTATGGGCATCAGGGAGGCCCTGATCACCTCAGTAAAAACTGTCATCAGTTATTTCACACTGTGTGTCTTTCTGCCTGATTCTCTTTTTTGTACATTCTGTTTCGGGAGATGTTTGTTGGGGGCAAAATTGTCCTGGGTTGAAAGAGAAGAGGAGGCAAGGACATCTCATTCCCCTGCTAACATGGACTGATAAGACAGAGGGCAGAGGAGGAGCTGGTGGAGATGGCATGCAGAGACCACAAATTCACTTCTGCCCCTCAGACCCTACAAGCACTTTGGTTTATTTAATAATCTGTGATTAATCTGGCTTCATCATGAGTGCCCACCTTCCGCATTGGGTAGTCAGTAGTAAAAAACACTAATTTAGGTGTAATCGCTAAGGATTATATGATGTAATCATTTGAATGGTCTTTTTGTACAGACGCTTAGTCCTTATCTGTGCCTGTGGAAACCTTCCTTCCTTCCTTCCTTCCTTCCTT
>NW_016821667.1:0-1065 GCF_001698545.2 Rhinopithecus bieti | reverse complement strand
TTATATCCTTAGCCCACTTTTTGATTGGATTCTTTTTTTTTTTTTCTTGTAAATTTGTGTAAGTTCCTTGTAGATTCTGGATATTAGGCCTTTGTCAGATGAATAGATTGCAAAAAATTTTTCCCCTTCTGTAGGTTGCCTGTTTACCATCAAAAGATGGTAGTTTCTTTTGCTGTGCAGAAGCTCTTTAGTTTAATTAGATCCCATTTGTCAATTTTGGTTTTTGTTGCCATTGCTTTTGGTGTTTTAGTCATGAAGTCTTTGCCCATGCCTATGTTCTGAATGGTATTGTCTAAGTTTTCTTCTAGGGTTTTAATTGTTTTAGGTTTTACATCTAAGTCTTTAAGATATCTTGAGTAAATTTCTGTATAAGGTGTAAGGAAGGGGTTCAATTTCTGTTTTCTGCATATGGCCAGCCAGTTTTCCTAGGACCATTTATTAAATAGGGAATCTGTTCCCCATTGCTTGTTTTTCTCAGGTGTGTCAAAGATCAGATGGTTGTAGATATGTGGTGTTATTTCTGAGGGCTCTGTTCTGTTCCATTGGTTTATGTCTCTGTTTTGGTATCAGTACCATGCTGTTTTTGTTACTGTAGCCTTGTAGTGTAGTTTGATGTCAGGTAGCATGATGCCTCCAGCTTTATTCTTTTTGCTTAGGATTGTCTTGGCTATTTGCACTCTTTTTTGATTCCATATGAAATTTAAAGTAGTTTTTTTCTAGTTCTGTGAAGGAAGTCTATAGTAGCTTGGTAGGAATAGCATTGAATCTATAAATTACTTTGGGCATTTAGTTTGTTTTCACGATATTGATTCTTCCTATCCATGAGCATGGAATTTTTTTCCATTTGTTTGTGTCCTCCCTTATTTCCTTGGGCAGTGGTTTGTAGTTCTTGAAGAGGTCCTTCACCTCTCCTGTAAGTTGTATTCCTAGGTATTTTATTTTCTTTGTAGCAATTGTGAATGTGAGTTCACTCATGGTTTGGCTCTCTGCTTGTCTATTATTGGTGTCTAGGAATGCTTGTGATTTTTTGCACATTGATTTTGTATCCTGAGACTTTACTGAAGT
>NW_016821666.1:0-686 GCF_001698545.2 Rhinopithecus bieti | reverse complement strand
GAAGATTAATTAGGGGTTGATTATTTGCATTGCAGAATAATTCCTGACTTCATGAAATCATTTCTGGATACTAGAATTCCTGTGAGCATCTTAGTATCGATTTATAGATCCCCAATCACTAAGCCAAAGTGCTTGGGAGAGTAAACTCTTAACTCTAAACAACCAACCACCGCTCTTTAGTGCTTCTCAGCACTAAACATCTCAAATGTTTATTATTTCCTAATTGTCAAGGAAAACAGTATAATTTCACAACAGATATTTAGACACTCCATCAGAAAACACAAAACCTCCAAAATTCAATGCATAAATAACTACAATTTCTTGAGTACTATAATATATCAAAATGTCATTGTGTTTAATCCTCTCACAATCCTAGTAAAGCAATATATTATTATCTCAGCTTGGTCAAGTAATTTATTCAGGAGCACTAAATTATGTAAAACCAAATTTTCTGATTCTTTCCCTTACACCAAGTTCCCCAATCAGCATCTCTTAGAATAAACTTGCTCACAAACAGCTTGGAGACCATGTGCGTTTGGGTTAATTTTTGCCCTTAATATATTTTCAATATGTGTTGCCAGTGTTTAAATGTTAGATTTCACGTAAAGGTCTGATGTCCTGGCTGTCTCAAAGAATCAGAAGGTCTGGAAGCCCTGTCCCTGCAGTCCTGATGGTGACAGGCTGGC
>NW_016821665.1:46039-50192 GCF_001698545.2 Rhinopithecus bieti | reverse complement strand
TTCTACGTTCCAGGCACAGCGCTATCCTTAGGGGTGGTTAGCAGTTAGAAAATAGAATAAGATAGTCTTTGGGTCTTGAATAGTTAAGAAGTTTACAATCTTCGTCTTTATTGTGAAGTGCACCAAACAATTTTGGAGGAATTTAAATAGAAATCTGTGCGTTTTTACTTGCATCTCTGGAACTCTGACTTGAGTCCTTGCTTCTGGCTATCCAAATCCTTCAGACTTCCTAGTCCTTCCATCCTAGGGTTGTGTTTTATGTTGATATATTCACTATATACTATTAACTAAATGTGTTGAATGAGGATAAGCTGCCGGGGACTTCAGAAATATCCCTCTGCTGTTGTCAAAAGTCTTTCTATTAGCCTCATCCTCATTGGTCAGCACTTCAAATAGTTTGGATGATGACATTTTCTATTACAATTCTGAAACCATAGAGGAAAATTACACTGAATGGTTTAGTGACTCATGGAAAAGAATACCTGATTATCTTTCCAAAGACCTTATTTCTTTCTTTCTTTCTTTATTTTTTTGTAGGTCAAGAAGACAACTACTGATTTTTATTGATGAGTTAGATTTTGCCAACTCTGTTATATTCTCTGGTAATTATCATGACAGCATAAGAAAAGGTAGGTAATATTCTCTGTTTCTAATACATGATCAATAAGACAATTAATTACCTGCAAGAAAGTTGAGAAGATATATCATGTTAGTGCTTTAGTACAGGGAATTAAACATTATACCAGGAAAAGGAGAAAAATTCAACTAACATAAGCAGTGAAGGAAAGAAAGTTGTTTTATAGAAAGAGAAACATTTCAAATCATCTTATAGTTATTTTTTTGGTCATCCATTCAGTGCTCCTTGGAGACCTGCTAGAGCATTTTGCTGAATTATTCATTAATTTACAGTTGAAGGTGCAGCTAGACTTTGGATTTTGTAGCTAGATCAGAGTACTATGCTAATGATTTGGATAGGAGTATGCTGAGAGCTGAGTATGTCTTAGACATGTGAGAAATCACCATGAAATGTGCCTAAGAAATGATTTAGTATAGCATGTAGCAGTTCTTTCTAGGATTCCTTAAAGCTGCTTATTTTTGGAAATACAAAAGACTCTATGCTACCTTTATTAGTCAAGATAGTAAGGCCAGTTTGAATATTTGAGATGAGGGATTTTTAAGTAGGGACTAGACTGCACATAACTGTTGGGGGCCTGGGAAGTGAAGTTTTGCAAGGGAAGGTCAGAGGAGTCACTAACCAGTCTTTCTGGTATACTAGCATGAGTAGACAAGTTAGAATTTGCAGGGAAATTTGCAAAACAATGCGTATCTGGTTGCTAAAGTGAGACTGTGAAGGGACAGCTCACGGAATGGTCCATAGGAAGCAGCCGCCTCTATAATTACTTCCTCCATGCGGCCAAATGTCAGGTGGCCAGCAGAACCAATGACTGGGAAGACAAGCTGGTTGTAGAGTGGAAAAGAGTTGAGATCTAGCAGAAACTTCTGCGTATGCCCACAATAGTGTCTTACCACAAAGACTTCTGAAAGTAATAGCTCCACTTCACCTCTGCCTTCCGACCTTGTGCAAATTTCTCTTTGGCAAACTCTAACTGAGAAATATACAAAGAAGATAAGTCTGGGAAATGCAGTTCCCAGTTTAATCAAGTTGATGCAGCAAGATCCAACAAACTCTTTCAGCCATAATGGTGCTCTCATCTTTGTCCAGAGGATGGAATATAATGCAAAGAGTTCCAGTATTCACTTCTAGTACACTTGAAGCTCCACAAGGAGATGTTCGGGTATACCTATTTCATAACAGTAACCCCTAACAAACAGCTATTATAATGACTGACTCAGAGTAGTTGCATAAGTACGTGTTGAATGAAAATAATTGACTCTAATTCAGAAGTCCTGAGTTCAGTTCTGTTTCTGCCATTGTGTCAGGTCTGTTGGCTCTCAGTTTGGCGTTTGACCTCTAAATCCTCCTTTGTATTGCATGTATGGAAGTCTGAAAGCCATATTTCCTGGTAACCTTTGATACAGCCAGTGGGAGAGCTTGTATAAGATCATAAGGTAGGAGGAAAAGATAAGCTATTTCTGTTTTTGTTTATTCCTGCTTCTGGCTTCAACAGCTACAGGAGCAGTAGCCAGTGACTGTGGGCTCTTGCAGTGAAATAAACTAGTCCAGAAGTTTTAGCAGAACGGCCAGCTCCACGTTTCCTGTCAGGAGGCACATGGCTCCCATATTTCTGCTTAGTGCTGCAGTGTTCATTGACTCTGGAAAGCACCACTTTTTCTTGTGTTCCTCAAACCCTAGGGACGGTAGTTGTTTCCTGTCATTACTGATCACCTTCTTCGTTCTTCTCCATTAGCCCTTTCAATACTTTAGTAACCAATTCCTTGCATTAAATAAACTTAAATTAAAGTAATGAGTGCGGTTGCTGTTTCTCTGGCTGGATCCACATTGAGGCAATGTTCTACTAGCTTTAGAATCTTCAGCATTTAACTCTCAGTTACCTGAGCTGGAAAATGATGGTGATACTTTCCATGCCATTGCAAAAGCCCAAAGCAGCATTGATAAAGGTGCCCTGAATATTATAAACTATTTTGCATGGATGAATTATTATCAGGTAACACCATTTTTCTGGAGGGAGAGTAGTACAGTGTCTGAATGCATGGGTTCTGCCTAGGTTCATATTCATTTCAGCTACTGACCAACTGAGAAAGTTTGGGTAAACAGCATACTTCTTCAAGCCCGAGTTTTCTTATGTGTAAAAGGTAATAATAGCACTTATTTCATGTAATAGGTGGTACTAAATGAGATGTCACATGTAAAGTGATCAACTTAGTGTCTGACATATTGTAAGTGCCTATCATTATTATTATTGTTATTATTCTATGTAATTGGAGTGGGTACTGACTACTGTACCCAGAGGGAGAGCTGTAAGATGGATCTAAGGGAAAACTAGTAGAGAATTTGAACAAACGATATAGAATAGGTTAACATAAAACCAATTTACTCTTGTAATCTAACAGACAAGACAGAAATGAATCAACTTGTATGATTTCAAGAAAAAGAAGTGAAAGCCATCTCTTCAAATCTTAAAATGTCAAAACACTGATTTGTGTTTACCTTTAAGAACATTTATAATTTATTCATCATTAAGAATGTAGTGTGTTCACAGCCAATATCATACTGAATGGACAAAAACTGGAAGCATTCCCTTTGAAAGCCAGCACAAGACAAGGATGCCCTCTCTCACCACTCCTACACAACATAGTGTTGGAAGTTCTGGCCAGGGCAATCAGGCAAGAGAAACAAATAAAGGGTATTCAATTAAGAAATGAGGAAGTCAAATTGTCTCTGTTTGCATATGACATGATTGTATATTTAGAAAACCCCATCATCTAAGCCCAAAATCTCCTTAAGCTGATAAGCAACTTCAGCAAAGTCTCAGGATACAAAATCAATGTATGAAAATCACAAGCTTTCCTATACATCAGGAACAGACAAACAGAGAGTCAAATCATGAGTTCATTCCCATTCACAATTACTACAAAGAGAATAAAATATCTAGGAATCCAACTTGCAAGAGATGTGAAGGACCTCTTCAAGGAGAACTACAAACCATTGCTCAACGAAATAAAAGAGGACACAAACAAATGGAAGAACATGCTCATGGATAGGAAGAATCAATATTGTGAAAACAGCCATAATGCCCAAGGTAATTTATAGGTTTAATGATATCCCCATCAAGCTACCAATGACTTTCTTTACAGAATTGGAAAAAATTTCATATGGAACCAAAAAAGAGCCCTTATAGCCAAGACAATCCTAAACAAAAAGAATAAAGCTGGAGGCATTATGTTGTCTGACTTCAAACTATACTACAAGGCTACAGTAACCAAAACAGCATGGTACTGGTACCAAAACAGAGATATAGACCAATGAAACAGAACAGATGCCTCAGAAATAACACCACACATCTACAAGCATCTGATCTTTGACAAATCTGACAAAAACAAGCAATGGGGAAAGGATTCCTCATTTAATAAATGGTGCTGGGAAAACTGACTAGCCATATGTAGAAAGCTGAAACTGGATCCCTTCCTTATGCCTTACACAAAAGTTAACTCAAGATGGATTAAAGACTTA
>NW_016821665.1:40405-41994 GCF_001698545.2 Rhinopithecus bieti | reverse complement strand
TTGAGATAGCATCTTTGGGTTTTATTATTGTCTATATCCTGCATCTTTATAATAATAGAAGAGTTGCATAAACTACCATCATTTCCCTCCCTTTTTTGTGGGAGTTGTCTGGTTTCGTCAACCTAATATTGCATTGTTTAGAATATTTTTTTCATTTTTTTTAGAGCCAAATTCTAATTGGTCAGTAAATTTTTTTTTTTTTTTTTTTTTTTTTGTTGTGCTATTAGTTGATGGGTGCAGCACACCAACATGGCATAAGTATACATATGTAACAAACCTGCACGTTATGCACATGTACCCTAGAACTTAAAGTATAATAATAAATTATCTTTCTTGCTGATCCTTTTTCTTTCCTGCATTTCTCCAAACTTTTTATGCTCTTTTAAATAGTAGAACACCAGAGAGCTCTCTTCAACTAACCCAAGCACATGCAACAGGCTTCTTTCCAAGTGTTTGCTCCTGTGTTTAATAGGTAAATGACAGTGGTGACTATTTCAAACCCTAGGGAAGGCAGTTTCACACCTGGCCTACATGGAACTGTTGTTAACCTGATGGACCTGTTGGCATCACTCACATCACTCCAAGCAGGCATATTCCTTATGAACATTCAAAGATTCTCATAAAAGATCCCATCTAACCAAATCTTGCTTCAGATCTCAGCATGGAGCTTCTGTGAGAATCAATCCCAATTTTGAAACTGACCTTGAACAATAGGAGGAACTGTGAATTCTATTTTGCCTTCTTTACATAATATTTAATAGCTTTTAGTTCTAATACTTCATATTTCATTCAGTACAATCAGACCTCCATATCTATGGATTCTGCCTCAGTAGGTTCAACCAAACTTAAATTGAGAGTATTAAAAGGATAGTTGCCTCTGTACTGAACACATGCAGTTTGTTATTATTTCCTAAATAATACACTACAACAACGATTAAGGTGGCATTTACATTGTATTAGGTATTATAAGTCATCTGGGGAGGATGTGCATAGGTTCTATTCAAATACTACACCATTTTACATAAGAGATGCGCATCCATGGATTTTGGTATTCACGTGGGTTCTAGAATCATGGATACTGAGGGAAGACTGTAATGACTGTAATCAAGTAAAACATTTGTTTTTCCTTCTGAAGAAACTCCAGACAATTACTGAATTGGACGGATGACATAAAGAGTATTGCTAGAAAGCATGATTAATTTCTGTGACTTCATACAATGTTTTAATAGGTGATAGTCATCTAAACAGCACTATAAAAATTTAGATCTCCCAATGCAATCCCTCCCCCCTCACCCCTCCCCATGATAGGCCCCGGGGTGTGATGTTCCCCTTCCCGAGTCCAAGTGATCTCATTGTTCAGTTCCCACCTATGAGTGAGAACATGCGGTGTTTGGTTTTCTGTTCTTGTGATAGTTTGCTAAGAATGATGGTTTCCAGCTGCATCCATGTCCCTACAAAGGACGCAAACTCATCCTTTTTTATGGCTGCATAGTATTCCATGGTGTATATGTGCCACATTTTCTTAATCCAGTCTGTCACAGATGGACATTTGGGTTGATTCCAAGTCTTTGCTATTGTGAATAGTGCCG
>NW_016821665.1:32963-38735 GCF_001698545.2 Rhinopithecus bieti | reverse complement strand
ATAAATAAATAAATAAATAAATAAATAAATAATAAAAAAAAGAAAATAGTAGTGGTGTCCCATAAATGTCTGTTAAGTAACCAACTTGGATTCAGAGATTTGGGGTTTAGTTTCTTGCCTACTGCTCATCATCTGTGTACATTCTTTCATTTATTCATTCTTTTGTTTTTCCTTTCATTTTACCAGTGTATACAGAGTTCATATCTTATGTCAGACATTGTGTAAAATGCTGGTAATAAAGAGATGAATGAGAAATTGTTATTGGTGCTCACTCAGCATCTCAATGGAGGAATAAGTTTAATGTCATGTGATATAAATTTATGGAGTGAGCACAGAAGGAGGCACTTTGGAGAAGGCAAGGAAGGAACAATCAGGAACAGTTTCTTTTAGGAGGTGGGGTACTTAAACTGAGTCTGGAAAAATGTGTAGGAGTCTATCAAGTGGACAAGAGTTTTAGAGGAAAGGTGTTTTATGAAGAAACCACCTATGCAAAGGAATGGGGTATGGTACACTGGCGTGATGTGGTGAAAGGCATGTGTACAGCCACGACAAGAGTGTCTCTGGGAAAGGTGATGGAGTTAGATTGTGAATTGCCTTTTAGGTCATGCTAAAGGGACTAAACTTTATCCTAAATATGGTAAATGAAACAATTTAAAGTGTGTGTGTGGTCGTATGGAATTTGTGTTACTTAACCTGGCAAGACTTTTTAAAAAAAATCTGCAAAGTGTGGAAAGTATGAGTTACCTCTAAAGATTACTGTGAAAATTTGAGGAATGCTAGGCTTGAGAGTATCTTTTAATATGTGACTGAAATGTTAACCACTGTTATTAATGCTAACAGCTCACATTTATTATGTACTTATTTATTTAAGTACTCTATGGGGATTAAGTAATTTAATTCAATCAACAATCCAATTAACCATGAGAATGTAAGTGGGACACTTGCTATGAGTTGTTTCCCTCGTAGCAATGCTGGATTTTGACTTCATTCTCATTTAAAAATTCATTTCCATTGAAGATGGTTCTAGAAGGCCTCGAAGTGAATCAGAGTGACGACAAAAGGGGAAAGTCTTTTTTTTTTTTTTTTATCTCCAAAACCACCTACAAGTAGCTGTCAAAATAAATTCTCTGACACTTATAAATTGTTTGAAATGGTGAGCTGGGCAAAAACCACCATTTATTGGGTAAAGAAGATAAAGAAATAAGTGCTGTTAGCGAATTTCTCTCCTGTTTCAAGACTGGACACTCCCACAGTTTATGGCATGTAGCTGGGAGCAGATGTGGCTCCTCTTGAATCCAAACTGGGCTGTGAGGAGTCCCTGTCCAAGCTACTGCTCATAGACGGTTGTAAGGGTTGGGTAAGTTCATAGGCTGTCATCTGAACAGGAAGAAAATGTCAATCAAATAAGACTAACCTTGTGCCTAGGTTCTATACTGTGATAGTGTTTCCCATCTATCAATCAGTCAGAAGCGGATTTCCTCATTTTTTATCTCCCCTGTGGTTGATCTATTAGAAGTAGTGGGTTAACACAGTTATTTCTTGTGGTAGTTCAGAGAAGTGAAGTCTAATTATTATTGGCTCAACAGCTTTCTTGTCAGAAATAAAATGAGAATCTAAGAGGAAAATATTCTGTCTGAATATTCTATAACATATATATTTTCTTTTTTCCCCCAAGCTCAAACAATTATAACAATATTCCTTAGCAAATTCTACAAAAAGCAACAGCATTTTCTAAGCAAGCCCTTTTGCCTAGTACTGTCTCTACATCAGATATAAACATTTACTTAAGGTGATGTTTATGGGAATCAAACTTTTAATCTTATGGGAATCAAACTTTTGGGAATCAAACATTTAATCTTAGCTCCAGAAGCACGAACCAAAAACAGCAGTGAACAGGACTTTCAAAACTGGCATCAGCCTCATGTGGTGGCTCACACTGTAATCTCAGTATTTTGGTATACTGAGGTGGGAGGATTTTTTGAAGCCAGGAGTTTGAGACCAGTCTGGGCAACATAGCGAGCCCCTGTCTCTAAAAAAAAGTAAATTAACAAATTAGCTAGATATGGTGGCACATGCCTGTGGTCTAGCTACTTGGGAGGCTGAAGTTGGAGGATCACTTGAGCTCAGGAGGTTGAAGCTGCAGTGAGCCATGACTGGTGCCACTGCACTCCAGCCTGGGTGATGGAGTGAGACTCTCTCAGAAACAACAGCAAAAACTTGCATTAATTAATTAACTAATTAAGAAGGAAAAAAATAAAAGAGTGATGAAGTCAAATTTTCTTTTGTCAGAATATCTGCCCATAACTTATTGTTCTCACATAATGTAGAGCACAACCTAGCTTAATCCTTTAAAAAAATGTGGTCAGTTAACTTGCATTGCATTGTGAATAATGATAATTATTTGTCAATAGCATCCAATCTATGAAAGCAACAAAATTTAAAACAAAGTTATAATTTTCAGTTGCACTTGTATAAGTAAGTGGCAACACCAAAAGTTAATTCAGACTGTGGGTCTTCAATCCAAATTTTAAATGAGAAAATTATATTTATAATGAAAACTGTTATTAGTGGTGAGCTTCTACATAAGGAAATTAAGAAGTGGAATGTGCCTATTCTGCATTTTGCTATAATTTTTCTAAGCAGCTATTAAATCACTCATGGTCATTAAAAAATTTTTGGACTTGCTTCAACTGTAAATAAAGATGATGAAAGTAATACTTGCCATCTATTGTGCTTGGTTTCTTGGTTTCCATCCTTCAGCAGTATAATAAAATTTGATTATGTTTCTTTTCCAGTGTCCACTGATATCTTTACAGAGATTTCAAGAGAATAGAATTAGCAATTAATTTTCTTGCTACTTTTCTGCAGTCACTATACATGCTTTGAATTTTCTCACCCAAGGTTTTGAAACAGAAGCTGTTTAACAGAGGTTACAAATTTGCATATAACAGTATAAAATAAACTTTTGATGAAGAGAAATGGACTGCACATGAAAGGTTGGTAAAGAACTGGCTTCACTGCTTCATCTACAAACCTTATTGAACGAGAGTATTCTCCAAGCCATGAATAATCATGTAGACCATTTATCTCAGCAATGCCACAAGGGAAACAAAAAGTAAAGCAACAAAGCTGTTTGAAGTCTGGACCATCTGATAGGAACCACTAATCTCTTTATGACATATAGCCCCAGTGCAGATATGTGTCCAATGAATGTTTCAACACTTTACTGATGGATAATTTGCAGCAAAAGTACAAACTTGCTGACTTTATTAAGAGGTGAGTTTTTGAAGGTGAACAAGCAAAGTGATGCTTGGTGTTTTACATTCAGCATGTAGTTACGTGAATTTTTCCCTCACTTTGAGTATTAAATATAGGCAGAAAGGTTTTTCTCTCTCCCTCTTTTTTTCTTTTTTAAAATTATTATGATTATTATTTCATAGGTTCTGGGGAACAGGTGGTGTTTGGTGACACGGTTAAGTTCTTTAGGGGTGATTTCTGAGAATTTGGTGCATCCATCACCTGAACAATGCACACTATACCCATGTGTAATATTTTATTCCTGACCTCACTCCCAATCTTCCTCCCAAGTTACCTTTGTCCATTGTATCATTGTTATGCCTTTGCATCCTCATAGCTTAGCTCCCACTTATGTGAGAACATACAATGTTTCTTTTTCCATTCTTGAGTTACTTTACTTAGAATAATGGTCTCCAGCTCCATCCAGGTTGCTGCAAATGCCATTATTTCATTCCTTTTCACGGCTGAGTAGTATTCCGTCATATATCTATCTCTATCCATCCATCTATCTATACCACATTTTCTTTTTTTAAATTATACTTTAAGTTCTGGGATACATGTGCAGAATATGCAGGTTTGTTACATAGGTATGCATGTGCCATGGTGGTTTGCTGCACCCATGAACCCGTCATCTACATTAGGTATTTCTCCTAATGCTATCCCTCCGCTAGCCCCCATCCCATGACAGGCCCTGGTGTGTGATGTTCCCTTCTCTGTGCCCATGTGTTCTCATTGTTCAACTCCATGGGAACACGCAGTGTTGGGTTTTCTGTTCCTGTATTAGTTTGCTGAGAACGCTGGTTTGCAGCTTCATCAATGTCCCTGCAAATGACATAAACTCATTCTTTTTTTTTTTTTTTTAATACTTTAAGTTCTGGGATACATATGCAGAATGTGCAGGTTTGTTACATAGGTATACACGTGCCGTGGTGGTTTGCTGCACACATCAACCCATCATCTACATTAGGTATTTCTCCTAATGCTATCCTTCCCCTAGCACCCCACCCCTGAAATGCCCCGGTGTGTGATGTTACCCTCCCTGTGTCCGTGTGTTCTCATTGTTCACCTCCCACTTATGAGTGAGAACATGCGGTGTTTGGTTTTCTGTTCCTGTGTTAGTTTGCTGTGAATGATGGTTTCCAGCTTCATCCATGTCCCTGCAAAGGACATGAACTCATCCTTTTGTATGACTGCATGGTCTTCCATGGTGATATATGCCATATTTTCTTTATCCAGTCTATCATTGATTGGCACTTGGGTTGGTTCCAAGTCTTTGCTATTGTGAATGGTGCTGCAATACACATGCGTGTGCATGTGTCTTTATAGTAGAATTATTTATAATCCTTTGGGTATATAACCAGTAATGGGATTGCTGGGCCAAATGGTATTTCTGGTTCTAGATCCTTCAGGAATTGCCACACTGTCTTCCACAATGGTTGAACTAATTTTGCACTCCCACCAACAGCGTGAAAGCATTCCTATTTCTCCACATCCTCTCTGGCATCTGTTGTTTCCTGACATTTTAATGATCGCCATTTTAACTGGCATGAGATGGTATTTCACTGTGGTTTTGATTTGCATTTCTCTGATGGCTGGTGATGATGAGCATTTTTTCATGCATCTGTTGGCCACATAAATGTCTTCTTTTGAGAAGTGTCTGTTCATATCCTTTGCCCACTTTTTGATGGGGTTGTTTGTTCTTTTTTCTTGTAAATTTGTTGAAGTTCTTTGTAGATTCTGCATATTAGCTCTTTGTCAGATGAATAGATTGCAAGAATATTCTCCCATTCTGTAGATTGCCGGTTCACTCTGATGATAGTTTCTTTTGCTGTACAGAAGCTCTTTATTTTAATTAGATTCCATGTGCCAATTTTGGCTTTTGTTGCAATTGTTTTTGGTGTTTTAGTCATGAAGTCTTTGCCCATGCCTATGTCCTGAATGGTGTTGTCTAGGTTTTCTTCCAGCATTTTTTATGGTTTTATGTCTTATGTTTAAGTCTTTAATCCATCTTGAGTTAATTTTTGTACAAGATGTAAGGAAGGGGTCCAGTTTCAGTTTTCTGCATATGGCTAGCCACTTTTCCCAACACCATTTATTAAATAGGGAATCCTTTCCCCATTGCTTGTTTTTGTCAGGTTTGTCAAAGATCAGATGGTTGTAGATGTGTGGTGTTATTTCTGAGGCCTCTGTTCTGTTCCATTGGTCTATATCTCTGTTTTGGTACCAGTACCATGCTGTTTTTGTTACTGTAGGCTTGTAGTATAGTGTGAAGTCAGGTAGCATGATGCCTCCAGCTTGGTTCTTTTTGCTTAGGATTGTCCTGGCTATATAGACTCTTTTTTGGTTTCATATGAAATTTAAAGTAGTTTTTTCTAATTATGTGAAGAAAGTCAATAGTAGCTTAATGGGTATGGCATTGAACCTATAAATTACTTTGGGCAGTATGGCTGTTTTCACAATATTGATTCTTCCTTT
>NW_016821665.1:5651-32294 GCF_001698545.2 Rhinopithecus bieti | reverse complement strand
TTCTTTTGAAAATTGTCTGTTCATGTCCTTAGCCCACTTTTTGATGTGATTATTTGTTTTCTTCTTGCTGATTTGTTTGAATTCCTTGTAGATTTTGGTCCTTTGTCCTTTTAGTCCTTTGTTGCACGCACAGTTTGCAAATATTTTCTTCCACTCTGTGGGTTGTCTGTTAACTCTGCTGATTATTTCCTTTGTTTACAGAAGCTTTTTCATTTAATTAAGTCCCATCTATTTATCTTTGTTTGTGTTGCATTTGCTTTAGGTTCTTGGTCATGAAGTCTTTGCATAAGCCAATGTCTAGAAGGGTTTTTCTGATGTTATCATCTAGACTTTTTATGGTTTCAGGTCTTAAATTTAAATCTTTGATCCATCTTGAGTTGATTTTTGTATAAGGTGAGAGAAGAGAATCCAGTTTTATTCTTCTACATGAGACTTATCAATTATTCTAGCACTATTTGTTGACTAGGGTGTCCTCTCCCATTTTATGATTTTGTTTGCTTTCTCGAAGATCAGTTGGCTGTAAGTATTTGGGCTTATTTTTAGCTTCTCTATTCTGTTCCATTGGTCTATGTGCCTGATTTTACAGCAGTACCATGCTGTTTTGGCAACTATATCCTTGTAGTATAATTTGATATGGGATAATGTGATGTCTCCAGATTTGTTCTTTTTGCTTATTATTGCTTTGGCTATGCATGCTCTTTTTTGGTTCTGTCTGAATTTTAGTATTGTTTTTTTCTAGTTTTGTAAAGAATGATAATGGTATTTTGATGGGAATCACATCGAATTTGTAGATTGCTTTTGGTCATTTTCACGATATTGATTCTACCCATTTATGAACATGGGATGTGTTTCATTTGTTTGTGTTGTCTATGATTTCTTTCAACAGTGTTTTGTAGTTTTCCTTAAAGAGATCTTCACCTCTTTTGTTAGGTATATAGGTATTTTTCTTTAGTTTTGCAGCTGTTGTAAAATGGATTGAGTTCTTGATTTGATTCTCACCTTGGTTGCTGTTGGTGTATAGCAGTGCTACTGATTTGTGCACATTGATTTTATAACCTGGAACTTTACTGAATTCATTGATCAGATCTAGGAGTTTTTTGTATGAGTCTTTAGGGTTTTCTAGGTATACAATCACATCATTGGCAAACAGTGACAGTTTGACTTCCTCTTTACTGATTTGGATGCCCTTTATTTTTTTCTCTTATCTGATTGCCCTGGTGGCAGTAAGGTTTTATTCTGGTTTAACTTCTTCCTTAAAATCCAGCACACTTCTCTGAAACTTATCTCAACACTCTTGTTCAGGTCAATGCAAGCATATTTTAATATTAACCAAAGTAAAGTGATTCAAACAAGTGGATCTATTAAAAGTCAGAGGTTATTCATACCTCTGCATTGTTTCATCAGAACAGACAATCAGAAGTTTACTATAGTCAAGAACATCATTGTGAAACATGGAGGAAAGAATTACATGCAGTCAAGTAAGCCTAGTTCTATATGAGATGATTCAATGAATTTTGGAGCAAAAAACTGAAAATTTCCTTACAGTGTATAGAAGTTTATAGGAAAGTGAAGTCAGAGTTTTCTCAGGTTCTAAGGGCTACTTAAATGCAATCATTAATTTATTCATATATCCACTCTTTTCTAGTGTCTACTGATGGTGTCGAAAGCTGAACCACTCCTGGTTGGAGACAGATGGCTGAGAAATGTGACTTTGTTTCACAATGCACAGGAAGTGTGTGTTTGCAGGTCGAGAGCTGTAGAGAAAATCTTTGTAAAATTTTGTTTGGAGACTCAAAATTTAACAGTCATTTTGCTTCATGTAGATACACAAAATATCTGCAAAATAGGAACATAAGAAAGAAAATAGTTTGATTTTAAACAGGTTGAAAGTGTAGAATACAGCTTTTAAAAAAGTCTTGGCTAGAAAGAGGACAGCAGAAGCAGTTTTTCTAATTTATATGAAAATCTAAGATGCCTTATTGGCCTTATAAGTTAGAATTCAAATCACTTCTGCAAAGCCATAACCTGTTCATTTATATAATGGTCAGAAGGAATAGAAAGGCAATCTGATAATAAGAAATGTTTTGGGAACTGCATAAAATTCTATAAAAATTTCAAAATGTAACTTTTGAATGTGTGGATGATTCAGTGTGACATCTGAAATGATGATGATAAAACAGACAAGCGTATTATTTATTTTCCTGGCTTTCTGTGGCTGATGGCATGAATTTTCTGAGCTGTGAAGAGCAGGTAAGCAAATTTTCTTGTGTCTTGCGTATGTGTAGCTTATGTGGCATACATAAATAGAAAACGTCTGAATATGCAGTGCTCTGTAACCAAGGCTCAGTGCCCAGTTTGTCTACTCTGACAGCTTATCTGAGTTCTGACTGCAAGAGTCAGGAAGAATCTTCATTTTAGCTCTCTATCTGTGGCTATATTTGGGGATATTTTTAACTGGGAAATTTATGGGGAAATAGCAAAGCCTTTTGGAAAATACCTAAATTCTCACTGCTGGATGAGAACTGTTTTTAATCTAGTTAATTGAATAATAACTTTTCCACTGCAGCGTAATTCCAAGTCTTCCATCTCAAAGAAATGTTAGACAATCAACCAACTAAAACAGAACAAAACGAACATAAAACTCCCCAAACACTTTTAGCCAGTTTTTTCAAATCTGTTTCTGATTCTTTTATTTTGCACTATCAAGATGCTCTGTATTTTCTTATGTTCCATGCGGTTTCCAACATGTGCCATACTGAACTAAGTTTCCACTTCCTCATATTAGAGACTAGGTTATATTAGAGCCTAGGGCTGCCATAACAAAGTAATGACGACTGAGTGGCTTTAAAAACATAAATTTATTTCTCACAACTGTGAAGGCTAGAAGTCCATGGTCAAGGTGTCAGAAGGGTTGGTTTCTTCTCAGGCATCTCTCCTTGACTTGTAGATGGCTGTCTTCTCTGTATTTTCACAAGGTCTTCCCTCTGTGAGTATCTGTGTCCTAACTTCCTCTTTTTCTCTTTCTCTATTTCCAAATATTTATCAAGCCCTTTTTTCTGACACTGTTCTAAACCTGAGAATACAACAGTAAACAAGACAATCCCTGTCCATGTGGGGCTTACATTCTAGAATGGGAGATAGACGAGAAACATACAATACACTCTCAGGGAAGGATGAATCTAGTTAGGACATGGAGCAGGGTACATAATGACTAATAGAGCAGGTGCTAGATAGGATGGCCAAAGAAGGCTTTTTTTTTTTTTTTTCCAGTAGTGAAGTGGCCTTTTAATATATACCTTAATGTCAATGAGTTAGCCATGGGGAAGATCTTCAAGGCAGAGGGAGTATCAAATATAAATGCCCCAAAGTGGAAGCAAGCTTGGTGTAACCAAGGTCCAACAAGATGGCCAGGGTGACTACAGAGTAATGATGAGAGAATTGTGGACCAGAGAAGTAGGCAAAAGCAAGATTGTGTAGGCCTTGTCGCTAGCTCATGGTAAGAAGTTTGGGTTTCAGTCTAAATGTATTAAGAAGCCATTGGAAGGCTTTAGGTGGGGAAGTGGCAAGATATGCCTTCTTACTAAGTCAAAACTAAATCCACTCAGAAACATCCAAATAGAGGATCTCAGAATGTATGCATGTATTTGGATTATTATCATGAGAAAAATTGTTTCCCAAAACACTCACATTGCAAAGAAAGAAAGAAAGGAAAATAAGGAAAATGTTAGCACTAATATGACAGTAATGTTGCTTCTCTTTCATTTGCTGCATGTTTGTATTTATCTTATATGCAAGTCACTACTTTATATTTTAGAACCTATATTAGGATAAATACAGACATTATCCCATGAGTCCTTTGGTATACTTACATGAAGATCATGGCCCTAATTTATCAACAGAAACTTTCAGTAGTTTGGCAGTGGATATGACAATCTATTACCATCCTTCTTCTTGGTTCCCATGGTGGATAGTGGCATGCAGCGAAATGAGCTGGCAAGAGATGACTTGTGGCCAGGGAACACAGAGAAGTGACAGGTCACAGAAGGGAAGCCAGTGAACGTTGGAATCATGAGGAAAAAGTCCAAATCAACCAAGCCATAGACGAATGAGTTTCTAAATGCCTTGAATAGCAACATCTCAGCTAAGATTAAACTTTCTCTGTCAGTATGTGTCATAGTAATAGCACATTGCAGAGACTTTTAAACTGCAAAAAGTTCATATGTGATTTTCAAGCTATGTGATATTATGGGAAAACTTAGATTTTACAGTTTGGGGAGTTCAAAAGCTCACGTCTTTTCTGAGTTCTGCCATCAGTTGATTCACGGCTGTGCTACAATATACATCTCTGGGACTCAGTTTCCCCATCTGTCAAATAAGACCATCACTGAACTCTTCTTTAATATCCCTTCCAGAGCTAATGTTTACTGATTTGATAAGACTAGGAATTTCCTTTTTTGGATAGATCTGTAGAAATGATAGTAAAACTGAAAAGAATAAAACCAAAAAAGCTTCTGCCATTTTAGCCTGATAAGAATTATTGAATTGGAGAAAGTAATGAAACTTAACAGGAACTCTTGATTCTGAGTGGGTTTGCTGCATCATTTTTTTTGGTCTCTGACATTTATCTCTAATGACCATGAAAAGGACAGGATGAATCTGTGATGACACAGAGCCAGCTATGTAAAGACTTAGCCATATGGATGGCTAAGGAAGTGGGTCTGAGATTACAGGGATATTTACAAAAATCAGTGATGACTTCAAAATGAGGTTCCTTTCTGGCTTGCTAATAATGGTGGTAAGGTAATCTTTGGCTTGTTGAAACCATTGTCCATTTAGCTAATTAAACCTATATTAACTAAGTCTTTTGGGAATTCTCACTAGTACCTAATACATTACCTTCTAATTTTGAGCCATTCAAGCCATTCACTTCATAAGGTATTGGTTTTATAAACTTTATTTGTCAGTCTTACAAATACCAACATGTAAAACTTGATCTTTTTGACACTGTTCATCCTTGCAACCGCCAGTTCCCTTCCTTCTTGTACACAGCATCCACAAAGACACTGTTTTTTTTTTTTTTTTTTCAATTCTACTGCAGTGGAACAACTGTAAAGTGAATGGAATCAGCAGAAAAACTAATCCAACTTCAAATACAGGATTTGTGATTATGGAGGCTAAGAAGCACCATATATTAGTTTGTTCTCACACTGCTGTAAAGAACTACCTGAGACTGGGTAATTTATGAAGAAAAGAGGTTTAATTGATTCACAGTTCCATAGGCTGTATAGGAAGCATGGCTGGAAGGTCTCCGGAAACTTACTATCATAGCCGAAGGCAAAGTGGAAGCAAGCACATCTTAGCACGATGGAGCAGGAGTGAGAGAGAGACAGAGAGAGAGAGAGAGAGAGAGAGAGAGAGAGAGAGAGAGAGAGAGAGACAGAAGGGGCAAGTGTCACATACTTTAAAACCATCAGATTTCATGAGAACTCACTCAGTCTCATGAGAACAGCAAGGGGAAATCCGTCCCATGATATAATCACCTCCCACCATGTCTCTCCTCCAGTTCGACACGAGATTTGGGCAGGGACACAAATCCAAACCATATTACCTCTTAACAGGCCACCTGCAAGCTGGAGACCCTAGGATGCTGGTAGAATAACTTAGTTCATGCCAGAAAGCCTCAGAACCAGGGAAACTGATGGTGTAATTCCTTCTGAGGCTGAAGGCCGGAGAATGTAGGGGGCCACTGGTATAAATCCCAGAGTCACAAAGCCAGAGAGTGTGGAGTTCTGATGCCTAAGGGCAGGAGGAAAATATCCTAGCTCCATGAGAGACAGTGAGAAATCACTTTCTCTCCTTTTTTGTTCTATCCTTGCTCCCAGGCTTATTGGATGGTTAATTTCCTATATCTATAAGGGCACCAGTCATATTTGGTGAGGGCCCACCTCAATTAACCTGAATTACCTTAATTATTTTTATAAAAGCCTTATCCTCAAATATAGTCACATTCTGAGGTAATAGGGTTAAGTCAGGACTTGAACATTTGAATTTTGTGGGGACACAATTTATCCCATAACAGAAAAATTTTGTGGAAGTAGTAGAAAAATGATCAGTTCTGCAAATGTAATCACTCAAAATTTACTTCAACTATTTTGTCTCTATATGGGGTGTTTGTAAGAAAGCATTTTGTTAAATGCCTGCTATTAATTACTAATGGCCTTTGCTCTTTCTTTGTTTTCTAAAACAGCATTTTTTTCAAACATCTTTATAATTGTGAATCATGCCCAAAATCACATTTTGCATTGTAATATATTATATAATGTATGCAATATATTCATGTAACAAAAGTAAGTTGATGAGGTAATATTTTCATCATTATTATGTACAATGCACTCATTTATTTTTCTATTCTAGTCTTATCTGTTTTATTAAAAAACATAGTTTGGACCCACAAAATTCATTTCATCACTCATTGTAGATCAAAAGTCTCAATTCATAAGCAAGCGCTTAGAAACACTCTTTGCCTTCTGACTACTCTCTGTTCTTGAGCTATCTGTCCTCCCACTGACCATGATTATGGAGTCTCATGAGTTCATTCTTTTTGGTGAAGAGCAACTTCTAGAGTTGGCTCTGCATTGAAAAATTGTTCACTCTTGACCATGGAACATGCTTTGAAATTTGCCACGTATCCCTTCTGGGAAATGCTTTAGTATTCTCAACAGCTCAAAGTTTACTTTGAACCATTCACCCTTTCTATTGTTTTATGAGCTCCACATGACTCTGACATATTTTCCCATTTTCTAACAATGCCCTACTATGGTCATGTTGAGTTGAGGATGTACATGGGGCATGGTGGGTTTACATGCTTCAGATTCCATTTGGACTTTTAAACTTAAGCCATCATAGATGATGCCAGGGGAGAAGATATTTTTTAAAACTAGCATAGTCTAGGACCTACCTTTAGAATTCCCTGTCCAGCTTACAACAACATTGTGATTTCTCCCAGTGCACAGTGGAGGCTTCTCATATCCAGTATAGACATTAAGATCCTGCTCTTCCCCTCCCTCCTCCATCTCGATTAGTCACAGAGTAGGCATCTAAGCCAAGGTGAGAGTTGCATAAACGTTTGAATTAGTGCTGGGAGAGAGTAAAGAGAAATGAGAAAGACTGCAAGAAGGCCAGTGTGGCTGGAACATGGACAGTGAGGAGAGGCAAGTGTTAGATAAAGCTTAACAGATTATGCTAAGGATTTTGGTCTTTATTCACAGAGTGATGGAAAACTGCTGAGATGTTTAAGGAGATGGGACTGGAAAGGGTGTGTGTGTATCACCAGTTTTGCATGGTGAAATGCAGATTGGGCTGCAGTGTGGAAACTATTGGAGGAGGCCGGAGGGTGTGGTAGTTGGCCATGCAGAGGCTTAATTTCAATAGTCCAGGTAAGCTATCGGAATTAGAGAGGTGTTAAAATTAGAGAGCTGTTGGTAGAGATGAAGAGAAATGGATGTATTGGCAGATTTTTAAAAAATCAATATCATCATTGTCATAAATTTTCTTGAGTTGCTTGAGCTATTTTTTTTTTTTTTTGGTCTGGAAAGGTTTGTTAAAGCTCAGGTTGGGGAAATTTCCACAATATGAAACAATATTAAGTTTAATTCAGTAATTGTAACAAAGACATTAAAGTGGATATTTATTCTATGATATAAAGGTGAGCCTCATTTTGCCTTAGAGATGATTAACTAATCAGTGTATTTACAGTTAACAGACAATATAGTCACACAGAGGAAGAAATACAGATTTATTTTAAGAAGAGTGAGGTCACTTAGATGCTGGCTTCCAATGTGTTAAAAAGATCAGCTCCAAAATATATAGCTATTTTTTTAAAAGACTCATTTCATGGGTTATGTGTGACTCTTCTAAATTATAAGATATCAAAACACATATTTTAGATTGAGAGAAGATGGCTGAGTAGAAGCAGCCAGTGTGCACGTTCTCACGAAGAAAAGCATGGCCAGATCATCCAGGTGGACATGTTGGGATTCATGAAGGAAGCAACACGAGTCCTGGGGACCCACGCTGGGGACCCACGGACTTTACAACCTTGGGCTCAGGAGATCCCCCTCCAGCCCCCACATGGGGAGCTATGTGGAGTCTAGGCAGAGCCTCTGGTCAGGCACGTGTGGAGTCCTAGGTGCCTGGGGACCCCAGGCACCAGTTCCGGCAACAAGGAAGGCCAGATTCCCTCGCTTGCCCCTAGGACAGGGGCCACATCCGTAGCCTTGCCTCCACCGCCTCGCCAGGGAAGGCCCATTGGCCTGGAGCCTTAGCATGCTACCCCAGCCATGCCTGAGCTCTAGGCGAGTGGCAACCCTGCACTTCCCCGGGATGGGGCTCCCAGAGGTAGCAGATGGGCCCACTAATTTCGCTGCACCTGCTCCTCTCAGGCTTTAGGAGGAGTGAAGAGATTAAGGAATAAAGCGAATCTCCAGAACAGTGCAGCCGAAAAGCGGCCAGACTGTTTTCCATGAGGGTCCCTGCCCCAGCTAGTTCTCACTGGGCAGGACCTCCCGACCTGGAACCCCAGCAACCCCTGGCAGGGCTCTCCAGCCGGTGGTAGCTCTGCCTTTCCCTGGGACAGAGCTCCCAGAGGGCAGCAATGTTTGCTGCTCCTTTGCCCTCACTCCTCTTGCCCTCAGGCTTCGGAGGGAGAGGAGAGATGAAGGAGGAAAGTGGGTATCCAGAACAGCTCAGTTGCCTTACAGAAAAGCGGACAGAATGTTTTCCACGTGGGTCCCTGCCCCTCTTACTCCTCACTAGGCAGCGTCTCTTGACCTGGGTCCCCAGCATAACCATCCTGCCGTGCCTGAGGACTTCAGTATGTGGCGCCTCTGCGTTTCTCTGGGGGAGGAAATCCTAGAGACCAGCCACAGCCCCTCTGCCACTGCAGTGGTATCGCCTTTACTGCCTTCGGGCTGGAGAAAGAACAAAGGATCTAGTCAATATGCTGGCACCTCCAGCACGCTGCAGCCAACATACAGAGAGGAGCCCAGTCTTCCTTTCCTTTGAGCCCCCACCCCCAACTCTCACCAGGCAGGGCTCCCCACCTCCCCCAGCAGGACCACAGAACAGCTGCTCTATCTGGGGCTAAGCAATCCCACTAGTAGTGGCTCTGTGTTTCCCTGGGGTGGAGCTCACACAGGCCACTGCAGGCACCTCTGCTACTGCCACTGCAGCGGCCAGACTAGGGAAGGCACAAAGAGTCTGAGGGCTTTACCCACATATCCAGAAAGCCGCAGGTGCTCTAAGGAGAAGAGGCTGGGCTGTCTTCTTTGGAAGTCCCCACTCACTTGCCAAAACCCACTGCTCATCAGTAGGCTGGGCCCTCCACCTTGGGCCCACAGGCAGCTGCCTCAATCTGGACTGATCACACCGATTGGTAGAGGCTCTGCATTTCTCAGGGTGGAGACCTAAGAGACAAGTGAAAGGCCCTCTGCCACAGCCACTGCCAAGGTCTTTACTCCCGCTGCCTCCAAGCTGAGAGGGAGCATGAAGCCTGAGCTCGCCTCAAGGCTGTGGTGTGCAGCCTGGGAGGGCCAAGCTGAGATCTGTAGCTAGTATATGAGTGGGAGAGGAGCCCACACTCTCAGAGCACTGAGAGGTAGCACAGATGCAAATGTGAGGAAATATAGAGGAGTCACATGGCTGAGCAGGAGCCTACCTACTGGCTATGATGCTTAGGTGCCATCTACTGGATCACAGTCCAAACTTCAACACCAAAAATACTTTGCTAATATACCCTCCCTGTAACACCAAGGACAAAAAATCAGCTACAAGTAAAGACCCTGCACAAAGCCACGGTGCTCTGAAAACATTCAGAAGTCTGCTTACTGTACTCAATGTAACCACACTTGAAGGAATATCAACTCATACAGATGAGAAAGAACCAGAACAAGAACTCCGTCAACTCAAAAAGCCAGAGTACTTTCTTTCCTCCAAGCAAGAATTCTTAACCAGGATGAAATGACAGAAATAGAATTCAAAATATGGATAGGAATTAGGCAAGGTCTCACTTTGTTGGCCAGCCTGGAGAGTAGTGGTGCAAACATGGCTTACTGCAGCCTTGACCTCCTGCACTCAAGTCATGCTCCCACCTCAGCCTCTTAAGTAGTTAAAACTACAGATACACACCGTCATGCCTGGCTAATTAAAAAAAAAGTTTGTAGAGATAGGGTCTCACTATATTGCCCATGCTGGTCTCAAACTCCTGGGATCAAGCAATCCTCCCTCCTTGGCCTCCCAAAGTGCTGGGATTACAAGCATGAGCCACCACACCTAGCACCAGTGCCAAAATAAAGCAGTGAAACAAACAAGTCAGTGTAATAATCCATTAAGGATACTATGACAGGATCAAATACACATGTATCAATTCTAACCTTGAATGTATATGAGCTAAATGCCCCAATTAACAGGCACAGAGTGGCAAACTGGATAAAGAAGCAAGACCCAATGTCTTCAAGAGACCCATCTCACGTGTAATGACATTCATAGGCTCAAAATAAAGGAATGGAGAAAAGTCTACCAAGCAAATGGAAAACAGAAAAAATCAGGCGTTGCAATCTTAATTTCAGACAAAACAGTCTTTAAACCAACAAAGATCAAAAAAGACAAAGAAGAGCACTACATAATGGTAAAAAGGGTACAATTCAACAAGACCTAACTATCCTAAACGTATGTGCTCCCAATATAGAAGCACCCAGATTTATAAAGCAAGTTCTTAGTGGAAGACAGCAACACCTCACTGACAGTATTAGACACATCATTGAGGCAGAAAACTAACAAAGATATTCAGGACCTGAACATGACATTTGATCAAATGGGCCCAATAGATACGTAAATAACTTTCCATCCAAAACCAATAAAATATATATTTTTCTTGTCTTCCTGTGGCACATACTCTAAAATTGACCACACAATCAGCCATAAAATAATCCTCAGCAAATTAAAAAAGCAAAAAAACAAAACAAAACAAAAAAACTGAAGGCATACCGACCACACTCTTCGACCACAGAGCAATAAAAATAGAAATCAACACTAAGAAAATCACTTAAAACTGTATTATTATGTGGAAATTAAACAACCTGCTCCTGAATAACTTTTGGGTAAACAAAATTAAAGCAGAAATCAAAAAAAATTTTGAAGCTAATGAGAACACAGATACAACATACCAGAATCTCCAGGATCACAGCTAAAGTAGTTGTAAAAGAGAAGTTTATAGCCCTAAACGTCCACATCAAAAAGTCAGAAAGACATCACATTAAAAACCTAATATCACATCTAAAGAAACTAGACAAACAAGAGCAAAACAACAACAAAGCTAGCAGAAGACAAGAAATGATCATAATTAGAGCTGAAGGAAATCGAGATGTGAAAAACCAAACAACAGATCAATGAATCCTGGGGTTGGTTTTTTGAAAGAATGAATAAGATTGACAGACGGCTAGCTAGACTAATACAGAAAAAAAGAAAGAAGACACAAATAAGCACAATCAGAAATGGCAAAGGGACATTACCACTGATCCCACAGAAATACAAAAACCCCTCAGAGATGACTATGAACACCGCTATACACACAAACTAGAAAACCTAGAATAGAAAACCTAGAAGAGACGAAACATACAACTTCCTGGAAACATACAGCTTTCCAAGATTGAACCAGGAAGAAATTGAATCCCTGAACAGACCAATAACAATTTCTAAAATTGAATCAGTAATAAAACCCTACTAACCCAAAGAGTTCAGGACAGAATGGATTCATAACCAAATTCTACCACATATATAAAGAGTGGATACTATTACTACTATAACTATTCCAAAACATTGACGAGAAGGGATTCCTCCGTAACTCATTATAAGAGGCCAACATCATCCTGATACCAACACTTGGCAGAGACACAACAACAACAAAAAAACTTCAGGCCAATTTCCCTGATGAACAGGAATGCAAAAATCTTCAACAAAATATTAGCAAACAGAATCCAGTAGCATGTCAAAAAGCTAACCTACCATAATCAAGAAGGCTTTATTTCTGGGATGTAAGGTTGTTTCAACATACTTAAATCAATAAATGTGATTTATCACATTAACAGAACTAAAACCAAAAACTACATGATCATTTCAAAAGACAAAGAAAAGGTTTTCCAGAAAATTCCACATGTCTTCATGATAAAAACCCTCAAGAAACTAGGCATTGACAGAACATACCTCAGAATAATAAGAGCAGTCTATGACAAACTCACAGCCAACATCATACTGAATAAGCAAAAGCTAGAAGCATTTCTCTTGAGAACTGGAATAAAGCAAGGATCATGCTCGCCACTCCTACTCAGCATAGTACTAGAAGACCTAGTTTGACTAGCCAGAGCAGTCAGAGAAGAGAAGGAAATAAAAGGCATTCAGATAGTAGAGAGGAAGTCAAACTATCTTTCTTTGTGGATGATAATTCTATACCTAGAAAACCCCAGAGTCTAGGCCCCAAAGTTCCTATATATCTAGTAAACAACTTCAGCAGTTTCTCGATACAAAATTCATGATTAAAAATCCATAGCATTTCCATACACCTACAACATCTAAGCTAAGAGCCAAATCAAGAATGCAATACCATTCACAATAGCCACAAAAATACCTAAGAATACAGACAACCCGAGAGATGAAAGATCTCCACAATGAGAATTACAACACTGCTCAAAGAAATCAGAGATGACACAAACAAATGGAGAAACATTCTATGCTCATGGATAGGAAGAATCAATATCATTAAAATGGCCATACTGCCCAAAGCAATCTACAGATTCAATGCTATTCCTATCAAACTACCAGTGATTTTCTTTGTAGAATTAGAAAAAACTATTTAAAAATTCATATGGAACCAAAAAGGAACCCCAATAGCCAAAGCAATTCTAAGCAAAAAGAACAAAGCTGGAGACATTGCATTACCTGGTTTCAAACTATACTGTAAAGCTACAGTAACCAAAACAGGATAGTGGTACAAAACCAGGCACATAGACCACTGGAACAGAATAGAGAACCCAGAAATAATGCCGAACACCTAAAACCATCTGATCTTTGACAAACCTGACAATAACAAGCAATGAGACAAGGACTCTGTACTCAATAAATGGTACTGGGGTAACTGGCTAGCCATATGCAGAAGACTGAAATTGGACCCCTTCCTTACACTATATATAAAAATCAACTCAAGGTAGGTTAGAGACTTAAATCTAGAGTAAATCCTAAAACTACAAAAACTCTGGAAGATAATCTAAGGAATTCCATTCTAGACATAGACCCCAGCAAAAATTTCATGATGAAGGCACCAAAAGCAATTGCAACAAAAACAAAAATTGACAAATGGGACCTAGTTAAACTAAAGACCTTGTGTACTGCAAAAGAAACTATCAATAGCGTGAACCGACAGCCCACAGGATGGGAAAAATTATTTATAAACTATGCATCTGACAAAGGTTTAATATTCAAAGTCTATAAAAAAGTTAATTCAACAAGCAAAAAACAAACAATCCCATTAAAAAGTGGGCAACGACATGAACAGACACTTTTCAAAAGCAGACATATGCATGGCCAACAAGTGTATGAAAAAATGCTTCACATTACTAATCATTAGAGAAATGCAAATCAAAACCACAATGAGATACCATCTCATATCTATCACAGTGGATATTATTAAAAACTCAAAAAATAGCAGATGATGGCATGTTTGAGGAGAAAAGGGAATGCTTATACACTGCTGATGCAAGTATAACTTAGTTCAGCCTTTGTGGAAAGCAGTGTGACAATTTCTCAAAGAACTGAGAACAGAATTACCATTTGACCCAGTAATCTCATTACTGGGCATTTATCTGAAGGACTGTAAATTGTTCTACCATAAAGACACATGCACATGCATGTTCCTTACAGCACTACTCACAATAACAAAAACAGGGAATCAACCTAGATGCCCATCAGTGGTGGACTGGATAAAGAAAATGTGGTATATACACACCATGGAGTACTTTTTTGTTTTTAGAGATGGGGTTTCACCATGTTGGCCAGGCTGGTCTTGAACTCCTGATCTCAGGTGATCTGCCTGCCTTGGCCTCCCAAAGTGCTGGGATTGCAAGTGTGAGCTACCATGCCTGGCCCACACCATGGAATACTATTTAGCCATTAAAAATGAGATCATGTCCTTTGCAGCCTCATGAATGGAGCTGGAGGCCATTTTCCTAAGCAAATTAACACAGAAACAGAAAACCAAATACTAAATGTTCTCCCTTATAAGTGGGAACTAAGCACTGAGTACACATGGAAACAAAGAAGGAAACAACAGACATGGGGGCCTACTTGAGGGTGGAGGGTTGGAAAGGGGAGGATTGAAAAACTGTCAAGTAGTATGCTTATTTCCTGGGTGACAAAATAATCTGTATACCAAACCCCCATGACATGCAATTTACTTATATAAGAAACCTGCACATGTACCCTTGAACCTAAAAGTTAAAAATGGTAAACAAACCCCCCAAAAAACCCCTCCCCCAAAACACACATGTAATCTGTTCTGTAATCTTGGTAATATCAATACACTAAAACGTACAAAAATAAATATGCCACTCACATACATTTAACCAGTTAAATGGTTTTTTAAGATATGATTATCTGCTCTTGTAGTTAATTTTTACTTTCAATATAAAAAGAAAGATTTTTTTTCCTTGGTGGATGGGAGCTTTCTGGGAAAACTCAATAGGATCAATAGAAATCCCTTATCACAAGAGGAAGGCATTTCACTCAGGGTCTGTTCTGCTCTTAGCAGAAAACGTTCCTGGGATATTTTAAGACAGAATCCTAAAATTAAGAGACGTATCATTTTCTTCCCACTCACGTTGTATGACTGACTTAACTGATCAATTCTTGTACCTTTCACTGTCCAAACTTTAGTGATTTTGTTTTGTTATTGATAGTAGTGATTGAATGAAGCAACCCATGACAGTTCTGTCTGTGGCATGTAAGTCATTCCCTCAGATATTCTAAAAATTTTAACTTCATTGTTAGTGGACATTAAAAGACTCTCTTAAGGAACAATAGCTCAGAGCCCAATATTGTACCATCTCTATGCTTAGTCATTACTTTACAATAAATTGTGTGTTTAGAAATTGTCAGCAACTATTTTTATGCAGAACAGTATATCTTTATCCACAGTGGTTAATGAAAAGTAAATGAGTGCTATAGAGACTAAAATAGATTTCAAAAAATTGTATTTAATTAAAGTTATTTTGGTATTCCATGCTCATTTTTGATTCTGATGAAAAAATTTTAGACATTTTCTACTTAACTATTGAAACAAAGCAGTGAAGGCATTTTCATAACATTCAAGATAAAATTATTTTTTCTTGGTACCTTATAATGTCTCAGTTTGTTTTTTAAAGAATAAATTTAATATTAGCACTTTAAATGTATTTATGGCCTAGTGTTTAGTAGCTGAAGTGTGGCAAAAATAGGTGAAATTAGTTTAATTTCAGGGGGAAATTTCCTATAGAATGAAGAGTACACTTTTAAATCATTTAATATTGAACTTTTAAGTGGGAGATCATCAAATAATCAGTGATTGCAATTCCAGAGGATAACTGATCATTGCTGTGCTAGAGGCCTCCACATGGTATAATGGGAGCAGGAGGAGGGTATACATCTGGACTGAGGAATGTATAGGTAGAGCATGGACTTAGATAACCATATTGGAGGAGTTAGTGCCTGACTTGAAGGATGTGTGGATTCTGGGCAGAATGTACAGGAGTTAAGAGAAAACTTGTGGACTTGCCCAACAATCGGTACAAAGAGCACAGAGTGCAGAAGGCTGAGAGAGGGACCTGCTCAGAGAGCAGTGGTTAGGCTGTGATAAGTCCTACATGCCACACCAAGAAATTAGAACTTCACCTTGAAACATTTAGGTCGGTGAGTAAAATGACTAAATTTGTACCTTAGAAAGATGCATTTCCATACTGTTTGAATGATGATAATTATCATCAACATAGCAGAGATTCTTTTATTGAGTATTTACTGTGCCCCAGACTCTGTGATTTTTATGTAACCCTAAGGCAATATTGGCCTATTTTCAGCCTCGAAAATAGGCTTTGAGTGGTTAAGCTGTTTGCTCCTGAGTACAGAAGTGAGAAGTGTCTGAGGGTCGTTGTAGACCTGGATATAGCTGATTGTAATACTATCTCCCTAAATGAGTTGCAGTCTGGCTTCTATAAATGCCAAAGAAATCAAAAGTTAAATAGACTAAAATAAGTGAATTTTCATAAACTCTCAGACATATTAATTTTGAGTTCTTTTATTATCCATCATATTCTATTAGACTTGACCAATTACCTGCATTTTAAAGTAAATTTTCTAAAAAAAATTCTGGAATATCAAGGAAAATTTAGAGTTTTCTGATATGTTGAAAGCCAGTATAATGATACATTGTCAACGTGCAGGAGGGAGAGATTTGTGGAAAACAGTAGGAAGGACATGTTCTTGGGGAAGAAAGACTTCAGCCAAAACCAACTAAATTTTGCATGAGACTTTGGGGGAGAGAGAAACGTAAGCTTCTTGAGCCTCCATTTTCTAGTTGTTAACACAGAAGTAATAATAGCTATGTTTCAGGGTTATTACAGAGATTTAAATAGATAATGTATATAAAACCCCTTATTTAGTGCCTGAATAGACTAATTCCTCTAATCTATGGATATTGATTTGGAAATACGGGACACCTTGGGGAAATGCCTTAATATATTTGGAGAACTTAAAGGTGCTATAACAGTTTGTTCTATTCAGGAACATTCATAACTGTGTTGAAACTTTCAGAAGTGATAATAATACATATACAACCTTTCATCACTCAATGGTACATCAATCATAGAGACCTGAGTGACTTTTTATTGTGATGTGTCTATGAGGATTAATATAAAAATATCATGAGAGACATTACCTATTGGGGAGTGAAAGAATAAAATAAAGTACTAAAGAGAAGATATACCAAGCAACTTTAATACAATTGTAAAATTTGTAGAACTAATAGTATGAAAATAGCATAGTCAGGCATTATCAAAGCTTAAATATGGATTAACAAGTGGTGGTAGAAACCATGGAAAATGACTCAAGACAAGAACGTGGATTTAATATTCTATAGCAGTTGATGTGCAGTTCCTGTATTTGCGTAGCATTGCTTAATTGATGTGACCCATCAACAAGAGCTGGAAAAGGGTTTTGTTAGGTATGCAATGCCTTTGGGTTGAAAATTTTTAAGGGACATTTGCTTGTATTACTTTAACAAAAACTGTTTGTGGCTCTAGGGATTAGAATTGTTATATTTAGATCAATCAGTGCTTTTCTCCAAGTATAATATTATAATTGCTTTATGGAGAACCAAAATAAGGCAGATGGAAAGAGGAAGTGGGCAGATGAAGCACCACATGAACAGACTGTGAGCATAGCCCAAGGCCTATGTGACCAAGATGAAAGGATTTAGTTGAAGGCTTACAACCCAGACTGCCTCTAGAGAGGAATCAGTCAGTCTCAGGGAGGGCACTCACTACTTGTGAGCCAAAAATATTAAGTTTCAAATAGCTACTGGTCCTTTAGACAGAAACTTGAAATTAGAATATTATTTGTAGGTTTTAAAAAAAGCATCGAATATGGCTTTTGGACCTCAAAAGGACAAATCAGAGTTTCCCGTTATATGCCAACTCTTATGAATGGATCACTCCATCCCTGTTTTTCTCATTCTGCTCCAAATGCAATTTTAATCTAAGTCAACCATGCAAAACTTTACATTACTGTGTTGTAGTCTATCATGTGTTATTTCTTAACTCATTTTTGGTTTAGATGAAAGAAACACTGATGGACTGTTATGTTTTCCTTCCTTGTTTTGCCAAACAGATTACAAGTTCTCCAAGAACTCTTATTGCTCTTTGAGATACTAAAGTTCTGATGTAGATATCCAGATATAAGAAATCCAGAAAACTCTGGAAAGATACTAAACAAACACTACCAAGGTATATAGTCGTCAGACTGTTCAAAGTCAATGCTAAAGAAAAAATGTTAAAGGAGTTTGAGGAAAAGGTCAACTCATCTACAAAGGGCTATGACCCCATCAGGCTAACAGTGGGCTTCTCAGCAGAAACCTTATAAGCCAGAAGAGATTGGGGGCCTATTTTCAGTATTCTTAAAGAAAAGAAATTTCAGCCAAGGATTTCATATCCCACCAAGATAAGCTTCATTAGTGAAGGAGAAATAAAGTCTTTTCCAGATAAGCCAGTGCTAAAGGAATTTGTTACCAGTGACCAGTTTTACAAGAGATCCTTAAATACATTCTAAATATTGAAACAAAAGAATAATGCCTGCCACCACAAGAACACACTTAAGTAAATAGTCCAGTGACTCTATAAAACAACCACAAATAGAAACTACAAAGCAAACAGCTAGCAACTTCATGATAGGTTCAGAACCTCACATGTCAATATTAACCTTGAATATAAATGCCCTAAATATCCCACTTAAATGGCACAGAGTTGCAAGTTGAATAAAAATCAAGACCCATTTGTCTGCTTTCTTCAAGTGATCCATCTCATATTTAATGACACCCATATGGTCAAAATAAAGAGGTGGAGAAAGATCCATCACTCAAATTGGAAACAACAAAAAAAGCAGAGGTCACTATTATGTCAGATAAAATGGACATTAAACCAACAACAGTAAAAGGACAGAGAAAGGGAATTACATAATGATAAATGGTTCAATTCAACAAGAAGTCTTAACTATTCTAAATATATATACACTCCAACATTGGAACACCAAGATTTATAAAGCAAGTACTTCTAGAGCAACAAAAAGACTTAGATAGCCACACAATAATAGTGGAAGACCTCAGCATCCCTCTGATAGCATTACATAGATGATTGCAGCAGAAAATTAGCAAGGAAATTCTGCACTTAAATTTGACATTTGACCAATTGGACCTAATAGATATCTACAGAATGCTACACCCATCAACCACACAATATATATTCTTCTCATCTGCACACAGAACATACTCTAAGATGAGCCACATGCTCAACCACAAAGCAAGTCTCAATAAATTCTAAAAAAATTATATCATACCAACCATAGCCTTTGACTATAGTGGAATAAAAATATAAATCAATATCAAGAAGATCTCTTAAAAACACACAATTATATAGAAATTAAACAACTTGCTCCTGAATGACTTTTGGGTAAACAACAAAATTAAAGCATACATCAAAAATTTGTTTTAAACAAGTGAAAATAGAAATACAACATAACCAAATCTCTGGAATGCAGCACAGGCAGTTTTTTTTTTTTAAATTATACTTTAAGTTCCAGGGTACATGTACACAACGTGCAGGTTTGTTACATAGGTATACATGTGCCATGTTGGTTTGCTTCACCCAATCAACTCATCATTTACATTAGATATTTTTACTAATGCTATCCCTCCCCCAGCCCGCCACCTCCCAACAGGCCCCAGTGTGTGATGTTCCCCGCCCTGTGTCCAAGTATTCTCATTGTTCAATTCCCACCTATGAGTGAGAATATGTGGTGTTTGGTTTTCTGTCCTTGTGATAGTTTGCTGAGAATGACGGTTTTCAGCTTCATCCGTGTCCCCGCAAAGGACATGAACTCATTCTTTTTATGGCTGCATAGTATTCTTGGTCTATATGTGTCACATTTTCTTAATCCAGTCTATCATTGATGGACATTTGGGGTGGTTCCAAGTCTTTGCTATTGTGAACAGTACTGCAATAAACATATGTGTCTATGTGTCTTTACAGTAGCATGATTTATAATACCTTCGGTTTATACCAAGTAATGGGATCACCGGATCAAATGGTATTTCTAGTTCTAGATCCTTGAGTAAATGCCACACTCTCTTCCACAATGGTTGAAAACTAATTTACACTCCCACCAACAGTGTAAAAGCATTCCTATTTCTCTACATGCTCTCCAGCATCTGTAGTTTCCTGACTTTTTAATGATTGCCGTTCTAATTGGCGTGAGGTGGTATCTCATTGTGGTTTTGATTTGCCTTTCTCTGATGACCAGTGATGATGAGCATTTTTTTCATGTGTCTCTTGGCTGCATAAATGCCTTCTTTTGAGAAGTGTCTGTTCATATGCAAAGGCAGTTTTATGAGGAAAGCTTATAGTGCTATATGCCTATCTCAAAAACTTAGAAAGATCTCAAATTAAAGATGTAACATCACACCTAGAGGAACTAGAAAATTAAGAACAAAGTAATCCCAAAGCTAGCAGAAGAAAAGAAATAACTAATATCAAGGCAGAACTAAACAAAATTGAGACCCCCAAAGTTCATATACAGAATCAATAACACCAACATTTGGCTATTTGAAAGGATGAACAAGATTGATAGACAGCTAACTAGATTAGCAAAGAAAAGTAGAGAAAAAATTCAAATGAACACATAAGAAATAACAAAGGGGACATTACAACTGATGGCACAGAAATACAGAAGGTCCTCACAGATTATTATGAATACCTAAATGCACACAAACTAGAAATTCTAGAGAAAATGAATAAATTTCTGGAAACACATAACCTCCCAAGATTGAATCAAGAAGAAATTGAAACTCTGAACAGACCAATATTGACTTCTGAAATTGAATCAGTATTAAAAAAAACCTACCAATAAAAAAAGCCCTGGATCAGATGGATTCACAGCCGAATTCTAACAGACGTACAAAGAAGAGCTGGTACCAATTCTACTGAAACTATTCAAAAAACAGTTGAGGAGTAAGCACTCCTCCCTAACTTGTTCTATGAAGCTAGCATTACCCTGGTACCCAAACTTGTCAAAGACACAACAATAAAGGGAAAACAACAGACTAATAGCTCTGATAAATATAGATGCAAAGATCCTTAACAAAATACTGGGAAACCAAATCCAGCAGTGCATCAAAAAGCTAAAAGCTAATTAACTGTATTAGTCCATTTTTGCATTGCTACAAATAAATACCTGAGACTGAGTAATTTATAAAGAAAAGAGATTTAATTGGCTCATGATTCTGTAGGCGATGCAGGAAGCATGGCTGCATCTGCTTGATTTCTGGGGAAGCCTCAGGAAACCTACAATCATGGCAGAAGGTAAAGGGGAAACAGTCACATCTTACATGGCCAGAGTAGGAGGAAGAGAGATGGGGGGGCAGTGCTACACACTTTAAACAACCAGATCTCATAAAAAACTATCACAAGAACAACACTAGGGAGTTGGTGCTAAACCATTAGAAACCATCACCATGATCTAATCACTTCCCACCAGGTAACATCTCCAGCATTGGAGATTTTATTTCAACAAGACATTTGAGTGGGAACATGGATCCAAGCTATATCATTCACTGTGATCAAGTAGGCTTTATTCCTGGGATGGAAAGTTGGTTCAGCATATGCAAATCAACAAATGTGATTCACCATATAAACAGCATTAAAAATAAAATAGGATCATCTCAGTAGACACAGAAAAAGCTTTCAATAAAAGCCAAAATTCTTTCATGATAAAAACCTCAAGAGACTGGAAATTGAAAGAACGTACCTCAAAATAATAAGAGCTGTCTATGACAAACCCTCAGCCAACACCATACTGAATTGGCAAAATCTGGAAGCATTCTCCCTAAGAACAGGAACAAGACGAGGAGGTCCACTCTCACCATTCCTATTCAAAATAGTACTGCTTAGGTGATGGGTGCACCAAAATCTCAGAAATCACCACTAGAGAACTTATTCATGTAGTCAAACACCACCTGTTCCCCAAAAACCTATTGAAATAAACAACAACAACAACAACAACAACATAAAACAAAATAGTACTGGAAATCTTAGCCAGAGCAATCAGACAAGAGAAATAAATGAAATAAGTGAAAAAAAAATGTGAAGAGCTATTTCTCTCAAGCTACCAATGTCATTTGTAACAGAACTAGAAAAAAAACACTATTCTAAAATTTATATGGAACCAAAAAGGTGCCCGCATAGCAAAAGCAATCTTAAGCATAAAAAGAACGAAGGTGGACGCATCACGCTACTTGACTACTATACTACAAGGCTACAGTAACCAAAACAGCATAGTATTGATATAAAACAGGCAGACAGACCACATTTTCCTTATCCAATCAATTGTTGATGAAAACCTAGATTTATTACATGTTTTTGATATTGTGAATAGTGCTGCATATGGCCTATGTGTCTGTTTTTGTACCAGTACTATGGGTCAATGGAACAGAATGGAAAACCCAGAAGTAAAACCACACACCTACAACCATTTCATCTTTGACAAAGTCAACAAAAGTAAGCATTGGGGAAAAGATTCCCTATTCAATAAGTGGTGCTGGGATAACTGACTAGCCATATGCAGAAGGATGAAACTGGACCTTCTCCCTTTCATTGTAAACAAAAGTTAACTCAAGATGGAATAAATATTTAAATATAAGATCTGTCCTCAAAAGCATATGCAATAGAAACAAAAATAGGCAAATGAGACCTAATTAACCTAAAGAACTTCTGCACAAGAGAAGACATTATCAAGAGAATAACCAGACAACCTATGGAATGAGAGAAAATACAAACTATGCATCCAACAAAGGCCTAATATCCAGAATCTACAAGGAACTTAAAAACAATTCAACAAGCAAAAAAACAAATAACCCTATTAGAAAACTGACAAAAAGCATGAACCGACACTTTTGTTTTGACTTTTTATTTTGAGTTCAGGGGTACAAGTGTAGGTTTGTTATGTAGGTAAACTTGTGTCATGGGGTTTTATTGTAAAGATTATTTTATCAACCTGGTATTAAGCCTACTACCCATTAGTTACATTTTCTGATCCTCTCCCTCCTCCCACTCTCCACCCTCCAAAAGCCCCAGTGTATGTTGTTCCCCTCATGTGTCCATGTGTTCTCATTATTTAGCTCCCACTTGTAATGGGAACATGCGGTATTGGGTTTTCTGTTCTTGTGCTAGTTTGCTAAGAATAATGACCTCCAGCTCTATCCATGTCCTTGCAAAGGACATGATCTTGTTTTTGGTATTACATGGTGTATCTGTACCACATTTTCTTTATCCAGTGATGGGCATTTAGGTTGACTCCGTGTATTTGTTGTGAATAGTGTTGCAATGAACATACACGTGCATGTGTCTGTATGAAAGAATGATTTATATTAGAGATATTTCTTAAAAGAGGACATACATGTTGCCAACAAACATGAAAAAATGCTCCACATCATTAATCATCAGAGAAATGCAAATCAAAACTACAATGAGATATCATCTCACATCAGTCAGAATGTCTATCACGAAAACATCAAAAAACAACAGGTGCTGTCAAGGCTGTGGACAAAAGGAACGCTTATATAGTGTTGGTGGGAATGTAAATTAGTTCAGCCACTGTAGAAAAGCACTTTGGAGATTTATCAAAGAACTTAAAGCAGAAGTATCATTTGACCCAGAGATCCCATTACTGAGTATACATCCAAAGGAAAATAAATCATTCTACTAAAAGGACACATGTGCTTGCCTGTTCATTGCAGCACCATTCACAATATCAAAGACGTGTAATAAATCTAGGTGTCCATCAACAATAGATTGGATCAAGAAAATATAGTATATAGATATACTATGGAATATTACGCAACCATAAAAAATGAAATTATGTCTTCTGCAGCAACTTGATTGTAGCTGGAGGTTATCATCCTAAGTGAATTAATATAGGAATAGAAAACCAAATACTGTATGTTCTGATTTATGAGTGGGAGGAAACATTTGGGACACATGGACGCAAAAATGCGACAATAGACACTGGCAACTACTAGAGTGGGGAGGGTGAAAGGAGGGCAAGTGTTCAAAAACTAACTATTGGGTACTATGCTCAGTATCTGGGTGATGAGATCAATCATACCCCAAACCTCAGTATCACGCAATATACCCATGTAACAAACCTGCACTTGTACCCTCTGAATCTAAAATAAAAGTTGTGATTATTAAAAAATAAAGAACAATGGTGGAGCTATCTTAGTGAAAAATGAGTGGAGTCTTTCCAGAGGCTAGTAGAAGGTTGATCTTTCTATGGCCAAAGCAATGTGAAAAATTAAGCTGAAATCTGTTGAGTTCTACATAAAAGTAAAATGTTTAAAAGACTAAAACAAAAAAAAAAAAAAAAAAAAAGAGAGAGACTTTATAGTTCCCAGCACTGCAGATTAGAATTCTTTATTATTTTTTATGTCAGAAAACATTTTATTCATAAAATTGTGTATATTTATTACATACAACGTGGTGTTTTGAAATCTGTATATGCATTGTGGAATAGCTAAATCGAGCTAATTAACATATGTCTTACCTCACATAGCTGTCATTTTTGTGGAAAGAACTCTGTAAAGCTACTTTTAAAAGCATTTTCCAGAATACAATACACTGTTAATTAACTATGATCACCATGTTACATAATATGTGACCTGTAATTTATAATAATTGTCGATTAATTGAAAATTAGGGTAGTTGACTTTTAGGCTGCAACTCCAATACAAGTAATCAAAATTTTTGAAACAAATTAATTCCAAATGATGAAAAATTTGATATAACACACATACATTCTCAGTTGAATTTTAAAAGAGTGAAGATACGAGAATTCTGAAAAGTTGTTACAGTGTATATTCATTTATCATCATCCTAACTAACTCAACAAGCAACTGTTGTTCCAAAATATGGTTCTCTTTCTCACGTAGCACAAGGTAGATTATTCCTAACCTGAGTTTACCTTTTTATGTCAGTCCTTGTTGAATTGTCTCCAGTGATTGAGCAAGTTTCTGATCTTTATAATTCAAAGACTTTAACTGAAACAGTGTCTTATTTGGTTCCATATACTATAGGGATGCTGTAAGAGGTGTTAGAGATGGAGGAGGTATTAAGCTTACCTTACACAGCAGAAAATTAATACTATAGGATGCCATTTTAAAGGCAATTTCAAATACTGTCTCTAAGAAGAAAATGGCTTCTATCAGAGAAAAAGTTTTTCTCTCCTTCTTTGGAACAAGTCCATTTCTACATTTCTCTAGAGTTAGCGGTTGCAGTTTGGCCTAGAGCAACATGGAGTATCAACAATAGTACCTTTTAACTATTGTTACTGATCAGAGAGAGCAATGAAATGTCTTGGTTATCAGTGCTGCTTGGTCATCTGCAATGACCTCTTAATTGGTCCCCTTGCCTCTCTTGTCACCAAACTCAGATCCATTCTTCACACATCAGCTAGAATGTTCTTTCTAAGAGGATAAATACTGCATAACTGTTTTACTTTTCTGCTTACATGTAAGTAGCAGCATCTTAGCACAGTGTCTGAAGCCCTGACTTCTTCCCTGGGCTCATATCTTGCTACACTCTCTCTCATGCTTTATGGTCCAGTGATCCTAAACTACTTAAATGACCCCGCACAGCAACCTGTTATGTACTGCAATGTTTTCCAATACTCCCCTCTTTCTGGATGCTACACCATTTCTCCCTTCTTTTCCTGTTGAATGCATTTCAAAACAAAGCTGATATATGTAGGTTAAATGTCAATACAATTTTTACTTAAATAAAAACACTGCTCAAGTGTTACTTCTTTTCAGAAGCCAGCCTGACCTCTGCAGACAAATGTAATCACTTCTGGCTCTGGACCTCTGCTGTTTGTCTATATTTTTTCCCCTTTCTAAAAATCATTGTCAACGTCATATTGCATTTCAATGATCAGTGAGGAACTAGAGGGCTGGAATTGCTTTGGCCTTCTTTTAAGAGTGACCCTATGGAAGCTAACTGATCTGAACTGAATATCAAAGAATAATAAGCTACTAGATTTGTAAGGGGTTTAAATTGGGGCAATGAAAAAATAGGGGTCCAAGAAGGTAGAGGGTCAGTTACACTTTTTAAAAAAAATTTTTTAGTTTAGGCTTGCGGGGGGGTACATGTGAAGGTTTGTTACGTAGATAAGCACGTGTCATTGGGGCTTATGGTACATGTTATTACATCATTCAGGTATTAAGCTCAGTGCCCAATGGTTATCATTTCTGCTCTTCTCCCTCCTCATACTGTCTTCCCTCAAGTACACCCCAGTGTCTGTTGTTTCTTGCTTTGTGTTCATAAGTTCTTATCATTTAGCTCCCACTTATTCCTGCCAAAGACATTGTCTTGTTCTTTTTATGGCTACATAATATTCCATGGTATATATGTACCACATTTTCTTTATCCAGTCTGTCATTGATAGATTTTTAGGTTGATTACATGTCTTTGCTATTGTGAACAGTGTTTCAGTGAACATTTGTGTGCATGTGTCTTTATGGTAGAAAGATTTTTATTCCCCTGGTCTCCTTTTCTCTGAAACTTTGCCAGCACCTGTTTTTTTTTTTTTTTTTGACTTTTCATGATAGTCATTCTGAATGGTGTGAAATGGTATCTCATTGTGGTTTTGATTTGCATTTTCTTTATTTTATTTTATTTTTTATTTTATTATACTTTAATTTCTAGGGTACATGTGCATAACGTGCAGGTTTGTTACATATGTATACTTATG